>NW_026099576.1:9059102-9077413 GCF_025091365.1 Daktulosphaira vitifoliae | reverse complement strand
AGCGGAGAAGGTATTAATTTTACTATGATGTTTTTTTTTTTTTTTTTATGTCTGTTGCCACTTTTTCTCAGCTCTCACCGGACCGATTTCTTTCAAAAATACGTCAAAAGATCACAAATCGTATCTAGTTGAAGACATTATCCTTCAAAATTTAAAAAAATTCCCTCGTTCCCCGCAAATGGGGGAAATATCCAAAAAAATTACAAATTTAAAAATCGCTAATTTTCGAAATTTTTTCACTTTTTTTTCTTAAAACTTCCATAACTTTTTGAAAAATCAACAAATCAACATAAATTTTTTTTATACTAAAACCTTAGATATTTACCTTTCATTTGATATCATTTTTTTGAAAATCTATCACTTAACCTGCTCATTGGGGGGGATTTAAAATGGCAACTTTTTTACAAAAATTAATTTTTTCAACTTAATTTTTGAAAATGTTCCGGAAAGACTGCGTCCTTTAAACATATATCAAATTAAAGCTTATTTTATGTACTACAAAATGAAAAAAAAAAATTTGTCCCGACACTTTTTTTTCTACATTTAAACGGCTGCCGTAGTTAAAAAAACACTATTTTTGTGTTAAAATTTTCGATTTTCGATTTTAAATTTTCAACTTAAAAATGCTATAACTTTTTGAAAAATGTATATATCAGCACAAATTTCTTTTTTCTAAATACATCATAAGTATATCTTTCATTTGACATACTTTTTATTAAAATTGGACAATTTCCCCTTATATAGGGGGCGTTCAAAACTTAAAATATTGTAAAAAACATAGATATTTTTCAACTGAACTTTTGAAAATGTTCCGGAAATACTGCGTCCTTTAAACATATATCAAATCAAAGCTTATTTTATGTACTACAAAATGAAAAAAAAAAATTTGTCCCGACACTTTTTTTTCTACATTTAAACGGCTGCCGTAGTTAAAAAAACACTATTTTTGTGTTAAAATTTTCGATTTTCGATTTTAAATTTTCAACTTAAAAATGCTATAACTTTTTGAAAAATGTATATATCAGCACAAATTTTTTTTTTCTAAATACATTATAAGTACATCTTTCATTTGACATACTTTTTATTAAAATTGGACAATTTCCCCTTATATAGGGGGCGTTCAAAACTTAAAATATTGTAAAAAACATAGATCTTTTTCAACTGAACTTTTGAAAATGTTCCGGAAATACTGCGTCCTTTAAACATATATCAAATCAAAGGTTATGTTATATACTATCAAATGAAAAAAAAAAATTTGTCCCGACATCTTATCTTCTATGTGCAAATGGCTGTCGAAAATTTAAAAAAAAATGTAATGTTTGCGATAAAAATTACATTTTATCGGGATGTTTTTTGTACTTAAAACTGCCATAACTTTTTCAAAAATGAACAAATAAAAATAATATTTTTTTGTATTGAAACCTTAGATATTTCCCTTTCATTTGATATAATTTTTTTTGAAAATCTAACACTTATTCTGCTCACTGGGAGGATTTAAAATAGTAACTTTTTTACAAAAAATAACTTTTTCAACTTAATTTTTGAAAATGTTCCGGAAATACTGCGTCCTTTAAACATATATAAAATTAAAGCTTATTTTATGTACTACAAAATGAAAAAAAAAAATTTGTCCCGACGATCTATCTTCTATACGCAAATGGCTACCATATTGAAAAATATACTATTTTTGTATGATAATTATGGGTTTTGTATTTTATTTTAATAGAAGTTGATGTTGCTTTTGCAATTATCCAACAATTTTTTAAAATTAAACACTATCTACAGATTTGCATCGAAGCGTTTCTTATTATAGTGATTTTAATCACTGTTAGATTAAATCTACACTGGACCCTACTATGCAATGTCTCCACTATGCCGCGACCCCACTGTGCTACCGTTTTTTTAAATATAATGTTTTGTTTTTAAAAATTATTTATTTTAATTTCTCTTTTCTTGGCTTTATATTAAAGCTAAAAAATTAAATATTTTTTACAAAAATACAAATAAAATATAGTTTAAGTTTAAACAATTTTATTTTTATACTTTTTTTATTCCATAAAATAATTAATATATATTAACGGGTGACGACTTGGACTTTGCAACAGACATGGAATTGCCACCCTATTGGTCACCAACTATGATTATAACAGATATATATCAATATATTAATATCAGTCAAATTATATAATATACATTTATAATGTATACAGAGTGATTTTTTTATCATAACCCACTCAATTACTTATAGACTAAATATAATTTAAACATTTTTCTTTTTGATTATCTTTAGTTTCACATTATTCTAGAATTATTTAGACGCTCAAAGTAAAATCTAATCCTATCATAAACAATGCGCGTGGAATTAAAAAAAAAATAAATAGATTTCAATGAAATTATAAGAATACCATTGGAATTTTTCTGGAAAGTCCAGGTAATAATTTTAGAATTTAAATCGAAAAACGCTGACATAGATGAGCGGTTTTGATAAAATTTTTAAACGCTGTTAAAAATTTTTTTACATTTTCACGAATAATTTCCCTAGAATAACGTCGCCGAGTTGGCGATTATGATTAAGATTATGAAAATCGTACGTTGTTAAGTAATTTTTCCAGTATTGGCTAATTTTTCAATGTTTTATTATACAATAAGATATATGAATAAATTGTAAAAAGTTGTTGCAGTCTATAAAACGCTGATACCTTGTAAATAAAACAAAATGTATTTTATTTGATGTCACCAGTGGTAGTCTAAGAGTGTTACCTTAGAGCTAAAGAAAATTATTAGAGGTGAAAAAATAAGATACAATTGAATATTGAAATAATTGAGACAAAAAAAGATTTTGTTTAATAAGATAATTAAGGGAACTTATTTATAACAATTAATTTAATAGTAGACAAATCCGAAGGCTAAAACCTCTCTGAATATTGAGAGAAAAGAAAAAAAAAATTATTACGACAAGAAAAAAATCTTGACCTACAACTTTTAGATGGTATTTGGATACATCTGTATTGTTAAAAAAAAATATGATTTCATTTTAAATAAATTAAAAAGGATTAGATTAACCATAATAATAATTTTCTGATTATTAAAAAAAATAATATAGTTTCATTCTAGATATCTACGAAATTACATCTGTGTCATAATACAATTAATTAAATTAAATTAAATAGAAACTTCTCAAAACTTTGAAGTCTTTGAAGGGACACATCCTAAGATGGGGATATCGAAAATGAAAATGGTCGACGCCTAAAAAAGTTACTATATATTAAAAAATCTGTCACATGTGATAAAAGTTGATTGCACACAAACAGAAAAAGATCACTGTAGTAATTGATAGAGAAGATTGCGTTTTTTCGACACATTCGGACGAGACACACCGTCAATGACAACGATTTAGGAGAGAGTGTCAACCTAACAATTTATTGAATAGTAAAAAGAAGAAATTAAAATCATATAAGTATTAATCATAGCATTAATCATATTAAGTATTAAAATCATACAGTATTAACAGTGGAAACTAACGTATGTGTCATATAAGGAACGATTATTAACAAAACATTAAATTTATCTATACCATAAGAAATGTTAAAAGATATAGAATTACACATTTTAAACTCTAATTTTCTATTTTTTATTTCTGTAAATAATGAAATTATTTTTTTTAGCATTAATGTAAAGATAAGAAAATAATAATTTTACTATAATGTGCGATGTACATTGCAAACTATTTTATTTCCATTCTTTTATTATAGTTGTATTGAACTATAATATACACATATATATTGTATTGTCGATCATATCATATAACAAAATAATAACTTTTTGATTACATTATAACCCTTAAACAGTTGTTTCTCTATGCACAATGTATCGAAGGTTTTTTTATGATAATATCATAAACTTATTGTTTAATTTATAATGAAGAATAATACTACTCCGGATAAAAGAGGCATAGGAAAGACGGATTCAAATACCTTATTAAGTATTTTTTCTTAAATGAAAACAAATTAGTAATAAAATATTTGATAGGGTATTATGTTATTAAAACGCTAAAAATCTATAACTGCAGAGAATCATTGTGTTGTTCCCAAGTTAATTGGGTTTTTGATTTTATTCAGTTTTATAAATAAATAAAACTATTAATTTTCAGATCAACTGTATCATTGAGTTAACAAATATATATTATACACCACTCAAATTTTAATAATTATTTATTTTTTAATAGAAAAAAAAAAGAAAACTGAAACCGGAGTCGCAGAATTATTAGACTTTCTTAAAAATGGTAAAATTTTTCAATGATATTATTCGTAAAAAAGTTTAAAGGTGAAATATTAACATTACAATGTTTTTTTAGTTTACAATGCGGTTGAAGTTAATACTAAAGTTTGTCATCATCTATAAAAAAATTTCCTAACTCAACATTTTTAAAATTTATTATTTTGCTCGAGAAATTCGTACATATTATATCGACGAATTTTTATGTGATTTGGAATAAAATATCTCTATAACTTTTTCTCAGCTCTCACCAAACCAATTTCTTTCAACGATACGTCAGAAGATCACAAATTGTATCTAATCTATGACGATACCCGCAAAAATTGAAACATTGCCCTCGTTCCCAGTAAATATGGGTAATCTCCAAAAATATTTTTTAATTAAAACAGCCATATCTTTTTAAAAAATGACCAAATCAATATAATTTATTTTTATAAATGCATGATGTCTTTACTTATTATTTGCTATTTTTTTTAATAAATTTGACCCTTTATTAACCCACAGGGGAGATATAAAATGACAACTTTTTCACAAAAAATTAACTTTTGAAAGTGTTCCGGAAACTCTGACAATTTTATATATATCTTAAATTAAAAATAATGTCTTATGTATAATCTCTATTTTGTCTTCACGGTGAAAATAGTTAGCAAGTGCTATATTTGTGTAAAAATTATAGATTTTATATTTTTACTCTATAATTCTATAACTTATTGAAAAGTGTATGAATCAATAAATTTTTTTATGAGAAATAATAATTATATTCCTTTTTCCTTCGACATAGTTTATCTTAATCAGGACATTAATAAGGAAATAGAAGATCATGTAGCTTTAAATCACCTTCAGATATCATTATATATTATCATAAATGTTGCTTAAATGTATTTTTAAATTATTTTATTTTTCCAGCATTAAATTCTGACAAAAATTTAAATGTTGAAAAATTACTTGGCCAAAATTTAAATGGTGAAAAATCAGTAGACGTAAACTCAGCTGACAATGATTATGATGACACAGGATTAATTTATGAAAGTTTACTTCAGAATTTGGATTCATCTGACCCACCCGAGTCGAGCCATAAAAAAATGAAATCATAGTAAAACAGAACTATTTTTAATAAGATTTTATATTCAAGTTTTCGTCAAATGAAACAACTACAAATTGTGAGGAAATTCAGCAAAATTTATATTTAATTAAAATTTTTCTGTATAACTAATTAAAAGTATATATATTTAAGACATACACGACTAATTTACACACATATATTTATTTTTAATGATTGAAAAAAAAAAGATATTATTGTACCAAAGCTTAAAAAATCAAATAATATGTAATAAAAGGATAATAAATAATGTAGTTATGTTGCATTCCTTTTTATATTTTTATTTATTTATACTTTATACTGCGTGATTGCTTAACAATTTTATCGCAAAATTGACATAAAAATATAAATTATAAAGTTTATTTTCAATTTTATTGACTATGATAAATAAAAAAATTAAATTATCATTATCAAAACCTTACACGAATAACATACAAAGAGTTCTATTAATTAATGATTATTTATACTAAATATATATATATGTATAATAAAAATTGATCACTTGTGACTAATTAATTAAGTAAAATTAAAACTATATTAAAAATATTATTAATTTAAAAAACTAAAAAATATTAAAAATATTAAACTCAAAGCAACAAAAAAATTAATGAAAAGTCGCGGATACATATTTCGGAAACAATGTTACCATTATCAACGCTAAGAAAATTGTTATTCATATTAAAATAATTTTATTATGTGATTTATTTTGCCAATTCGGCAACTCCTCGTAGGTTTCCCCAAATAATGCCGCTGCTTGCCGCATCAGTCGTCTTGCCTGTTAGCGCATCATGGTTTCGGTTTCGGCGGCTAATCGACGTGATGGGCGGAACGGGCGGGCTTCTCCTTGCTGCTGGTTGTCGGTCATCCTGTAACAAAGAATGATTGTTAGGATTACCTCCTGAAGTGTCATGTTTCATGGCCGTAACATGAAGCTTCAACTGACGCTTTCCTTTGGTCGCAAATACTCCCTCACCTAACCTTTTGGCTAGTTGCACGGGGCCCAGCCACTTAGGAGCAATGCCGGCATGAAACTTTTTATCAGCGCTGGATAAGGTATGCGCGCGATAATACACCCAATCCCCTTCCTCAAAGTTTAAAAATATAAAAAAATTGAACATAAAATAATTGTGCTGCTGTGATTTTTTGTTTATTAACTGCTAATTATTAACAGTAGAAAAATGGAGTGAAAATGTTCTTATAAATATTGTAGTACATATCAAAAGACAGTTTACATATACAAAATAAGTACAGGGATACAATTTTAATTATTAAAATAAAGACTTATTACATTAATTTAAAGGTTCGTATTTTTTCAAAGCATTTTAAAAATATAAGGTGGATAGAGTTATTCATATTATAGATTAGTTTATAAAAGCACCCATTTTAGTAGGTTTATGTTCGGATCAACAAAAAAAGTAGACCTATAAAAATGATATATTTAATGTATTTCTCAAAAAAAAAAATTCGTGTTTACATACAGTATTAAAAATACTACTCCTCATTATGTCTTTAAATAATAATTCTGGTTATCAATCTATCGTAAGTCGAATTATGATAGATTGATAACCAGAATTTAATACTACTGTTGGATACATATCGGTCGAATATGCTGTCAAGAAATTGTGTGTTATGATTATTTATGCTATCGTTTTGCTACATCGAGTTGCTATCGGTCTTCTCTCTATGTCTGCATCGTAGCACATTTTTAGCTAGAAGCTCTATGGCACTCGCGAGCCAGTAGTTTTGTATTCGTTTTGTTGTAAAAGTAAAATATTACATTTATGATTGTCGCACCCTTGTGCGCTCAGTATATAACCGTTGGGTCTGTATATTTGCTGAAATACATCACAATACCATTCACAGCATATTGTACACGTTAATCAGCTACTTGCATTTGACTTCAATTGATCCTTTTCAATATTCAACATTATCAGTCGTTTCAATTAGCTGATAAGTATAATGCTTGTTCACCTTTTTTTAAGACTTATTCTTATTTATAATTCATTATTTGTTTATATCAGTGATGTTAGGGCTTGAAATGAAATTATTTTGCCAAAGTTCTTTTGTTTTGTATTAAGGTCTAGGGTCAGACCTTAAGTGTAGGGGGAGCAGCTGATACGATCACATTTGCATATACCCATATCTCTGTCTCCCATAAAATCATTGTACCGTTTAATAAACATATATATATAATTAACACAGTGACATACAACAATACTAACAGGAGGGCGGACTGCACACATAAAAGCTTTTGCAATTCACGGCCAATGTGCCATAATAGATATCCCTATCGACAGTTGACATTTTACAATCTTCGCGATCACTACTTTTGTCTGATAATTAACTTAACCTTTCGACCCCGTATATAGAGAGTGTGTGTGTCGCCGTCAGTTCCCTGTTGGATTATATCATCTCTAGGTGTCCANCCCTGTTGGATTATATCATCTCTAGGTGTCCAGCAGGTTGTATCATCTATTTAATATTCAATTGCTTAATAAATATTTATTTATATCGTTGTTAACCTAAAGTGTTATATATAGTGAAACCACGACTTCAACATCTTCGTATAATTTCGTATGTAGCGACTTGATCACTGAGACATCAAATTATCACGATTCGTGCATATTTATGTTCTATCCGCCCTTTGTTGTCAACCATTGGGTGAGTAACTTCTAGCTAGAAAAATAAGTCCTTATTACTATTACTATTTAAATATATAGTATTGTTATATTATTATTATTATTTTGGGGCCCCAGCCACATTACAGCATTGTCTGTTTATTTATTATATTTTATAATTATATTCGGCAAAGTCCGATTAATTATATTGTGGCATATATTTATTTACATTCGGCAGGTCCGATTGATTTATTATTTTGTGGCATACTTATAGACTTATATGTATACTATTATTTATATTCGGCAAGTCCGTTAATTAATTTAATTTGTGGCATATATATATTTTAATATTATTTTCGGCCCGTCCGATACATTACGTTATGGCATATTTGAATTATTTTATTTGAAAATTATGGCTTACTCATAATATTAATTTTAATTAACTATTTTCTTTAATACTTATGGATTATTATTATTATTTCCGTTCGACTAGATCAACATATTTTTATAATGGCATAATTTCATTCTAATTAACAAAACAATGTTATAACATGTCTTTATTATTTCGATCGGCTTAGCCCGACTTCCCTTTATTTATTATACAGGGTGTTCAGTAAGTAAATTACTTTTATTCGATACTATAAAGTGATATAAAATGCGCAATACACGAGGTTTAAGAAAATTTACTTCTAAATAATCTATTTGAAAAATTAATAGTATCGAATTTTTTAAAATTGGGTTGAAAGAATATTTGTGGCAAATAAAACCCTTGGTTATTGTTATTAAATTAAAAAAAAAATTATTTTATTATGGTACTTACCACGTATAATTTCCAACACAACACTTCATGCATCTTCAGTCCAAATAGGTCAAACATAAAATGAACAACACTAAACAGTCAACGGTCGCCACATCCCTAGTTATAATCTTACGTGACAAATTTGAATAACTAATTCTATTCATATGTTTATAACAGTCAATCTCTTTGTATAGCATATTATGACCTCATTGTATACACATTACTTATATAATTACAATTGATACTAATAGAGCGAGTCAGTTAATATTATTAAATAAATTTATTTGTTTCGACATGCACGTTTAATATATACAAGTTAACTAAGTTGTTACAGCAGCAAAAATCGTGGTCTTTTAAACAGCCGTTATTACGGCAACCCTTATTATAGTATAATTTATATAATATAATCGTCCCGCAACTAAGGCGCAAGTCAGCCTAATTCAAAATACCCTATTGTGTATATTTCTTTTTTTTTCTATATAATAAATGGACACTGAATTTTATGAGATAGTCACTGTGTGTGTTTCGCATATATTTTACTGTATACATTAATTCTATTATCGAGCATGCTTAACTTAACTTAAGACACCTATTGTAAATATATGCACGTTTTTGACAACGTTTTGGCTACATACATTAGGTTAACTTAATTTATTTTTTATTGTCATAAATAGCATTAAATTATTTTTTAATTCATAAACATTTATCATTCATTGTGCATGCATTGCTTATGATTGTATTCGGTACCCCAATATCCCCTTTTAATTATTAAATTTTTTTTATACTAAGCGTTAGTGCTCTGAACAGACCTCGAGAAAACGGAGAATACTCTTTGGGGCCCCGTGACTATTCAAGAAGTCAACGACAGGGCCGGGCTTTTCATAGAAACCGCTTCGTAGCCGACTATTGAGAGCCCTAAATCGCGACGTAACAATCCACAGTGGTGTGTATAAGATTTTATGATTCATGTATAATACATTTAATTATATATTTTAAAATTCATTCTGCANATATATATTGTAGTGCGACCCTTGGTAGTTCCTCTAAGGGAATATAAATTAAATAGGAAACTTCAGTACCTAAGGTAGATATAGCCTAGCCAGCTATCCCCCGTTGGTCCCTTAGAATACTGTCGACGGGCTTTTAGGCTCAACCCCTAAATCGCGACGTAACAATCCACAGTGGTGTGTATAAGATTTTATGATTCATGTATAATACATTTAATTATATATTTTAAAATTCATTCTGCAATCATTCATACAGTCCACTCACCTTATTCATCGTGTTCGACATAGCCAAAGACTTGAGACAAAATAAAACCACGACCGTTAGCAAACCCGCGTGAATACCACCGGTCGCTGAGTTCATTCAGCTGTATACATTACAACCTCGTGGTTTGCTCGGTTGTCTTATTAGTATTGATATTTGAATTTTTAATCTAATTGATAAAAGGATCAATTAGTATTAAATTACTTAATATGAATAATATGAATAACTTAATCTTGTATAGCGAGATTGATTTTTCAAGGGAGATTCTTAATAAGTCAGTGTTAGTTCTCTTAACTATTAAAAATGCTTTTAGCATTTATGCGAAGCTGAGAAGGTATTAAATTTATCATGATTTGATTTTTTTTTTTGTGACAGTTACTACTTTTTCTCAGCTCTCATTGAACCGAATTCTTTTAACTCTTTTTAAAATGACCAAATCAATATGACTTTTTATTTATAGAAACATGAAGTAATTAACTCTCATTGTGTATATATTTTTTATAAATCTGACGCTTTACCTGCCCACAAAGGGAATTCAAAATGACAACTTTTTACAAAAATTTAACTTTTTCAACTTAACTTTTGAAAGTATTTAACAACGCAGAAAGAATGTCAACGTCGTATCTCGTCAACTAGTCGTGGTTTAATGATTGGTTTTTTAGAATTACTCTTGGTTTTATTGAATCACATATATGTAAACGTATGGTAACAGGATCACCTCTAAAGTTAACTACTTTATCTGTTATTTTCACAGTTATAGAGTATAGTTTATTGGATATTATATCGAATTTTTAGGATTTTCAACAATGCGGTAACCAGCTAGCACTTTTGGATTAAATTTGTGAACCGTATGACTCGAAATTCCGTTGTCAAATGCACCATAAGCAGCGTTACAATTTATTTTTATACTAGTTAAATAATTTATGTAAGCAACTTGATCCGATATATGTATTTTATATACGTTGAGTATGTTTCGATGAATGTCTAAAATACCTCCTATACTATTTTAAATGCTAAAATCTATCAGTCGGCTACATTTTAATTCAGATTTCAAAATATTTTTATTAGCCTTCAACATGAATGAAACTTTATACGACTGAAGACTTTCTTCTAGATACTTACTAATTTTTTCAAATTCATAAGTGCCCTCAGGAAAATTTCTATGTTATTTTCAAGTGGCTCATTATTTGTATTTATCAAAATGAATGAATTGTTTGACTTTTCAATATCTAGTATTGAATTACATCCGTAAAATCCTAACAACGCAACATCTGGTGCTCCAGTAAATTCTATAGGTAGAAAAAAACTTGATGTGACTTCCGACGTTGTTCCATGTAGCGTAAGAGTCAGCTATTTGAACATTTTTATTTTTAAAACTTTAATAACAGCTGATTGCAAACTCGATACTCCACCAGCCAACGATCCTAAAGCTGAAAATTAGAAAAAATTATTAACTATATTAAGACACGACCTTTGTAATCTAGACTACCTAAAATACTGTGAGAAGATATGGGAGCTGTTCACAAGTCATTTTTATTACACACAGAAGTACGATGGTTGTCACGAAGCAAAACGTTGGCCCGCTTACTTGAACTTCGAACGAAAGTTTCTTTAATTTTGAATGATCAAAATAGCATGCTTGAAGATTATTTGATTGATCAGGAATGGTTTATTTATTTATTCTAGGATCACCACGAGCTAGACTTTTATCAAGTTTTGTGCCTAGTCCGCATGTTATGTTGAAATTATTAATGGAGGAAAATGGTTTGAGATATAAGCACCTATACGTTTACACAAAACCCCTGAACAGCGCGCAGAAAATCCCGATACTCACGAAATTTTCCACGTTCTTCCGATAAAACCAAAAGGCCCCCCCTCCAACGCGGAATCAATCTCAGTGAAATCGAGGGTATCCGTCAATTGAATACGTAACCTTTTAGATCTAACCGCGCTGTTTTTAGCCCTACTACGCTTAGCCACCTGACGTGACGAAGCAGATGTAAACGAGGTAGCTTTAATAAAAGAAAAATAAATATTTTATTTATTGATATAATAAAATAAATCTAAACTGAATAAATAGTGGCAGTTAGTTTCAACTGTAAGACATCTTAAGATTACTTTATAAATGATAAAAAAACTTAAAAAATAATTAAAAAAAAAAAACAAAAAAATTAATATAATAAAAAGTACGTCAATAAAACACATATGTGACAGGATAGAGAGCAGTGAAGCGGTTATATAGTAAAGAATAAAATGCGTAGGCGTGAAAAATGACAATGTTGCCATTTTTATAATAAAATGCCTACCACAGAGATCATTAATGTACGGCGACATCTTTGATGTTGGAAATATGATTACTTAATAAAATTCTTAGAAATTATTTGTACATTTGAGGTTGAAAATATGCTTACCACGCCTTCCCTTACTGTCACCATTATGAGACCACGCCTCCCCCTCACCCTACCATCATGAGACCAAACTTCCCTCTTACCACCACCATCATAATACCACGCCATCCTTACCTCCGACATCATAAGACATGCTTACCCTCCCCACATTTCCCCACCTTACCAGCTGTTTTCCCTTTTTTTACGCTACTTGGATTGTTAAGAATCTTTTACGTATAAATTATAAAAACTATAAGATAAAAAAATTATTACGTTCGGCCGTCACGAACAGATTCTATTGATCTATTAGGTATGTTTGCGCTCGTTATCGCGCTATTAAGGAATATCTATAATAATGATGGTCGCCAACCAATATATGAAACAGTTATGTTCGATCTACGTACGCGCGCGGACAAATCGCCAGCTTACAAGTAAATTATAATAAAACGATACAGTCCACTATTTTTAATATTCGTATTTATCAATTATTTATTTATTTATTATACATATTGAACCAGTTTCGAAACATTTGGTTCATCGTGCCGCATCGTTAAATTAATATATAATTTGATTTTGTAAGTTTTGTCATCGTCGTGCTCGTCGTCGTACGTTTTTCAATTAAGTGCGTAAGTGTACCGTCTTAAGTGCGTTTCGTATTTTTTATTACTTTATTTATCGTATAGTTCGCCATTCGCAATTAGTTCGAGATTCGTAAAATAATAGACTCGCTAGTTCTAATTCTCATCTCGTTCTATTTTTGGTGATACGGTAAAAACGCCCATAACTCGAGTAACGTGTGCTATAATAGGAACATCATTGGTTTTTTATTCCAAACCCTATATAGTACACTCTGAATTTAATTTTGGCCTTAAATTAAGGTAAGAACTGAGTAAATAGTTTATTAGTACAATTTTAAAACATCATTTGTATCATTTACATATAAATTCCACTATGCAATAGTCTGGTAAGACATCGGCTAGTGGTGAATCTAACTTTGTTAACTAAAATATACCATAAAGGTTTGTCTTACAATAATTATTATTTTAAGAGAAACAATGGGGATAAGAATGACTATTAAAAGAATCAACCTGTATTTCGTTACTTCACTTTATTATAAACCATTGATAACTAGAACATTTCTTGAAGTGAAACTTCTTTACAGAGAGTCTGAAAAAAAAATTATCACGTTCGGTCGTCACGAACAGATTCTATTGATCTATTAGGTATACGGTCAAAATTTTATTGTTCGTTTAACGTATAGTTCAATAAACGTGTACATTCCATAAACGTTAGCGTTTAAGTTCTACGATTGTTTGCAATTTATTGTAATAAAATCAGGTAAACTTTGATATTTTTTTATACTTTTTTTTTCTTAAAACTTCTATAACTTTCTTAAAAATGAAACGAATTTTACGAAATAACTTTTTTTGATCCGGTATAATGAACACTTATAATCATTTACATTCACTTATGCATAATATTCCATGGGAATTAATAAAACAACGACGTTTAATAGACAATACTCCTAAATAAAATATTTGAAAAAATAATGAATTTCATAAATGAATAGGTGGCATATCACTTTAATTATCCTCACTTAATGCAGCCAAATATAAACTATTCAAAATATCTTTTGTAATATAGTTGATAAAATAAATTTATTATTGATTATTAGTCAGTACATAAATAACAATTACTCAAATTACTTGAGACACAAGTCATTTTAAAAACATTATAATTTATTATTTATACAATAAAAAATAATTCCCTACATTATTGACCTATAATAAAATAAATATCAAAAAATCTATGTGATAATGCGTAGTTATAATAATTAATGAAATAATAAAATAAAGACAATAATACATAGGAAGTATAACAAATACAGACTCAGAATAGAAAATGAGAAAAAAGACATACCCCTATTGCAAAATTGTAAAATTCCGATTTCCAAATATTAAATAATTAAATGTTTTGTTTCCATAACGTCACTTTTCAGGATATTAGAATAAGGTATTAAATTAAAATTAGGAGTCGAATCATGAAAAAAAATCATTATCTAATATTTCTAGTAAGAGCATTGAATTTGATAGTTTTTTATCTGTTTTTTTGGCTAGTAAAAGTTCTTATTATCAAAATATAATTTTATGAAAAATATAAACTGATGAGAAATTAAATATTTTAAGTATGTGTTATGATACAAATTGTAGTCAGTCTTATTTTGACCCTAAAAACTTAAGTAAGACATTCAGTACATCAATAGTTCTATAGTCACCTTAAAAAATACATGACAATGATAGATAGTCTGTCTGACTACATTATATAAAAAGTAACAAATAAAAATAATTAATATTGGGATGATATTTTAAATACTTTTTTTTTAAATTATTTAAAAAATTCTTAAAAGTATACAATGAATAATTTAAAATTATCTACGAACACATGAAATACTAAATTTTTATCTTTTTAAACATAATTTAACATTTCAAACTAACCTAAATTCTTTTGGTAATAAAATCAAAATAATTGATAAACATACAAAAATTTAAATAAAAATAAAATACTACAGTTATTTACACAATAGTTATTTATAAAGTTTTTTATAGTTTTAAACTTCGGCGGATTTTTTTCATAATTTTTGTTAATAGGTAAAAATTATTTTATAGTGAGATATTTATAATTTTATTTTTATGGACACGATAAAATGTTTTCTATAAAGTTGTTTGAAATTTTTGTTTTATTATTTTACATAATTGTAGTGTTTGCTAAAACTCCAAATATTTCTACGAAAAAAAAAGCAGCAATTATTAATAGCCTTTGCCAAAACGATGGATGGCAACATTTAACTGACTTACAGTATGTAAGATATCATAGTAGACCATATATGTTAGATAATATTATTAAAATTGTTAAATACACTACGTGCAATAAAAAAGTGCATGCCGCTGCTTTAATACTTCGTTGTACATACGCTAATGATTTAAAAAAAATATTCAATATGGTTATTGATTATTGTCATGAATGTAAAAAAGTTTTATATCAAAACAAAAATTTCTATGAATGTACTATAGATTTATTGAATATAACTAATAAAATAACTTTATTGGCAACAGTCATGAAAGAATCATTGATTTCATTAGACGGGTTATGTATTACTCCTTTAAACGACACAAGAGATGATTATATATTATATTGTTATTTGTCACATTTACAAAAAATCGAAAATAGTATTATTCATGAAACTCCATCACAGGATAATCCAAAGANAGAGATGATTATATATTATATTGTTATTTGTCACATTTACAAAAAATCGAAAATAGTATTATTAATAAAACTCCATTACAGAGTAATCCAAATACTTGTGAAAAAATCTTAGAAAACATTGATTTTATGTTTAATAAAATGAGAGAAGATATTAATATAGAAATAAATGATAAATTAAAAAAATGTTTCTTTAAACCTGAAATTGTTAAAGAAATGTCGCAAGATTTGAAAACAGTAAATAAAATGAAAAATAACAAAAATTTTTCTTTTGAATATACTAATAAAAAAATAGATAACGAAATTAAAAAGATTGTTATAGAAAAATGTTTCAATTTAGGCTTCTATTTTAACACAGAAATTCAGATGATTGATGTAACAATACCACAAGAAGTTCTTGATAGTACGTTTTTTTAAATTAATGATAATACTTAAAAACATTCAAGTCTAAAAATAATCATTGAAGGGGTAATTATCTTTAAATTAGTTCAAGTTCTTTATGATTGATAATTTAATGATTTTCAACTACTTCTTCGATGAAAAACGCTTAATATAAACCGAAATAATTACTTTTTCAATTTTTGATAGTCTTATTCTATCTGTTTTTAATTTAATATTTGCATTTAATTTTTTTTTTTAATTGGTCGAATTAATTCAGTTGGTGTTTTAATACATTTATATGATTTGCTTCCCTTATAATAAATAGTCTGATTTTTCCAACAATTTTAATTGTTATACAATAGAAAGCCTTATAGTTTAACATGAATTTACAACACAAATTATAAGATATTATAATTTTTTTTTTATTATTAAATTAAAATTGGATAAGTGAAAACTGCTATTATATTGTATAGGTTAATGCTAGACATAGTACGTCATATTTAGGTAAATACTAATTTTTATATGAGTGCAAACAAAAATAGTTTTCTAAACATCGTGTGTATAATCGATAACATTAACTTAGTTTTTGAACAATATTATAACATTTTCTAAATCAAAAATTACATTATTTCGTAAAGAATTAGAATATTACAAATGACTATTCTGAAAATTTAATAGAATTGTATTACAGCACTTTCACTTCTACATCCACGTATAATATGATACGTGTATCATAAACTACTCATAAATTAAATAAATTATATAGATTACTAATAAGATATAAATAATTCCAGAAATATTTTTTTGATTATTTTAGATACATATATTTATTGATTTATCAATTACTAAGCACTCTTTCGATTTTCCCTTATATGTATACTAGAGGCATTAACTTAATTGTTTTAAATAGTATCATATATTTAACTAGTTTATTAATAGAATTCATCTTTGTTTGCATTTATGAATTTTGTAAAGTTATTCCAAACACATTAATAGCTAGAACAAATTTTTATTATTAGGCTTAAATTGTTGGTTATATGTTTTAACCGGCTCTACAGGTTGGGGATGATAGGTCATTTATAACTCTTAAACGAAAAACATTTCTACTCTGATGTATATTTAAATTACAAATTTTGTTAAGCTTGAGTGCTTTAACAATTGCTTAAACAAAATTTAAAAATGCATATGTTATTTTGGAGTTGAGCCGTCAATAGAAATCTAAGGGGACAACGGGGGATAACTGGTTAGGCTATATCTACATTAGGTACCGAGGTTTCCTAATTAAATTATATACCCTAAGAGAAACTACCAAGGGTTGCCCTTCAATGATATATAACACTCTTGATTAGACAATGGCATAATAGTTTTCTTTGTGCGCAACTGATTAAGTGTCGCGCTCTATGCGTAGCTATCGGTACCTTTACTATCATATCAGTTGTCATTTTCTCAACTAAATAATGCTCTAACATTCAATATTTATAAATTTATGTTCCTTTTATAAAATATAATGTTGAACTCCTAATAAATATAAGAGATAAACTGTTATAGTTTTTTTAAATTATTATTTACTAGCTACATTTAAATCTGATGCCGGTCAAATTGGTTGAGTGTTTTTTTCCTCTCTAAACTTTTGTCATTGAAATTCGACTTGTAAGGCGTCAGTGTAATTTACTATTCATAGATTAACTACACTAATACATATTAGTTCACTTTAATTGTTTATAATCTTATTCTTTTTTTTTTATATTTAGATAAAAAAATGAAAAAGTCAGACACACCATATTTAATCGAAATAGGTAATTGTTATATACGAAATATTTAATGTCATCTCTAATAACACTTTTTTAAATATAATGTTATGTTTTTATAACATTATTAATTTTAATTTCTCTTTTCTTGGCTTTATATTAAAGCTAAAAAATGAAATCTTTTTTACAAAAATACAAATAAAATATAGTTAAATTAAAAATTATAGTTATTTTTATACTTTTAGCTTCGATGCGAAGCTGAGAAGGTATTAATTTTACTATGATGTGTTTTTTTTTTTATTTTTTTATTTTTTTTTTATTTTTTTTTTTGTGTCTGTGAACGCTCAATCTCAGCTCTCGCTGGACCGATTTTGATGAACAATATGTCAAAAGATCACAAATCGTATCTAGTTGAAGACATTACCCTCAAAAATTGAAAAAAATTCCCTCGTTCCCCGTAAACGGGGGAAA
>NW_026099576.1:8883118-9057725 GCF_025091365.1 Daktulosphaira vitifoliae | reverse complement strand
AAATGCAAACAGGCAATTACAGGAACAGAGCGAAGACGCAATACTATTATTTAATTTATATATATATATATATATATAAATTAATACACAAAAACTCTATTAAATGTTATCAAACAAAAATAACACATATATTTAATTACACACGAAAACTCTATATAAAATATTCACACAACACTAAAATATTATATAAAACAGAATACATTTATAAACTAAAGAATATACATAGAGACACGTCTTATGTATATAGCCAAATCACGATTTGACTTAATCTCCCTCTATATACTTGATACCACTATCTATCTCCAGACCCTGGAAGTGGTGCCATCTAGATACCAATGGTACCCACTACATTTATAATGTATACAGAGTGATTTTTTTATCATAACCCACTCAATTACTTATAGACTAAATATAATTTAAACATTTTTCTTTTTGATTATCTTTAGTTTCACATTATTCTTGAATTATTTAGACGCTCAAAGTAAAATCAAATCCTATTATAAACAATGCGCGTGGAATTAAAAAAAAAAAAATAGATTTCAACGAAATTATAAGAATACCATTGGAATTTTTCTGGAAAGTCCAGGTAAAAATTTTAGAATTTAAATCGAAAAACGCTGACATAGATGAGCGGTTTTGATAAAATTTTTAAACGCTGTTAAAATTTTTTTTTCATTTTTCACGAATAATTTCCCTAGAATAATGTCGCCGAGTTGGCGATTATGATTAAGATTATGAAAATCATACATTGTTAAGTAATTTTTCCAGTATTGGCTAATTTTTCAATGTTTTATTGTACAATAAGATATATGAATAAATTGTAAAAAGTTGTTGCAGTCTATAAAACGCTGATACCTTGTAAATAAAACAAAATGTATTTTATTTGATGTCACCAGTGGTAGTCTAAGAGTGTTACCTTAGAGCTAAAGAAAATTATTAGAGGTGAAAAAATAAGATACAATTGAATATTGAAATAATTGAGACAAAAAAAGATTTTGTTTAATAAGATAATTAAGGGAACTTATTTATAACAATTAATTTAATAGTAGACAAATCCGAAGGCTAAAACCTCTCTGAATATTGAGAGAAAAGAAAAAAATCTCGACCTACAACTTTTAGATGGTATTTGGATACATCTGTATTGTTAAAAAAATTATGATTTCATTTTAAATAAATTAAAAAGGATTAGATTAACAATAATAATAATTTTCTGATTATTAAAAAAAATAATATAGTTTCATTCTAGATATCTACGAAATTACATCTGTGTCATAATACAATTAATTAAATTAAATTAAATAGAAACTTCTCAAAACATTGTTATTATATATAAAAATAATACGATATCCTGTCTCTGAAGGGACACATCCTAAGATGGGGATATCGAAAATGAAAATGGTCGACGCCTAAAAAAGTTACTATATATTAAAAAATCTGTCACATGTGATAAAAGTTGATTGCACACAAACAGAAAAAGATCACTGTAGTAATTGATAGAGAAGATTGCGTTTTTTCGACACATTCGGACGAGACACACCGTCAATGACAACGATTTAGGAGAGAGTGTCAACCTAACAATTTATTGAATAGTAAAAAGAAGAAATTAAAATCATATAAGTATTAATCATAGCATTAATCATATTAAGTATTAAAATCATACAGTATTAACAGTGGAAACTAACGTATGTGTCATATAAGGAACGATTATTAACAAAACATTAAATTTATCTACAACACAAGAAAAATATTAAAAGATATAGAGTTACACATTTTAAACTATAATTTTCAATTTTTATTTTTGTAAAATGAAATTTTATTTTTTAGCATTAATGCAAAGCTAAGTATATAATAATTTTACTATTTTGTGCGATGTAAATTTCAAACTATTTTATTTCTTTTCCTTTATTATAATAGTAATGGACATAAGTGTTTTATTGACGGTCAATTCATAAAAAGAAACCAATCATATCTTGTTGATTACATTATTACTCTTAAACAGTTGTTCTAAAGCCTTTCTTTATGCACAATGTATCAAAGCTTTATTTTATGATAATATCAATATTTTTAGTTAAATTTGTAATGAAGAATAATACTATTCCGGTTATAAGAGGTATAGAAAAGGGGAGTTCAAATACTTCATAAAGATTTTTTCTTAAATGAAAACAAATTAGTTATAAAATATTTGATAGGGAATTATGTTTATTAAAACATGAAAAATCTATAACTGCCGAGAATCATTGTGTTGTTCTCGTGTTAATTGGGTTTTTGATTTTATTCAGTTTTATAAACAAATAAAACTATTAATTTTCAGATCAACTGTATCATTGAGTTAACAAATATATATTATACACCACTCAAATTTTAATAATTATTTATTTTTTAATAGAAAAAAAAAAGAAAACTGAAACCGGAGTCGCAGAATTATTAGACTTTCTTAAAAATGGTAAAATTTTTCAATGATATTATTCGTAAAATAGTTTTGAAGGTGAAATAATAACATTACAATGTTTTTTTAGTTTACAATGCGGTTGAAGTTAATAATAAAGTTTGTCATCATCTATAAAAAAATTTCCTAACTCAACATTTTTAAAATTTATTATTTTTCTCGAGAAATTCGTACATATTATAATGACGAATTTTTATGTGATTTGGAATAAAATATCTCTATTACTTTTTCTCAGCTCTCACCAAACCAATTTCTTTCAACGATTCGATAAAAGATCACTAATTGTATATAATCGATGACGATACCCGCAAAAATTGAAAAATTTCCATCGTTCCAGTAAATAGGGGAAATCTCCAAAAATATTTTTTAATTAAAACTGCTATAACTTTTTAAAAAATGATTAAATCTATATAAATTTTTTTTTTAATTGCATGATGTCTTTACTTATTATTTGATATTTTTTAAAATAAATTTGACCCTTTATTAACCCACAGAGGGGATATAAAATGACAACTTTTTCACAAAAAATTAACTTTTGAGTGTGTCCCGGAAACTCTGACAGTTTTATATATATCTTAAATTAAAGATAATGTAATGTACTTTATTATGCAAAAATTTCAGAGTTTATTTTGTCTTCATGGTGAAAATGGCTATCAAATGCTATTATTATGTGAAAATTCTCGATTTTATTGTTTACATTTTTACTTTATAATTCTATAATTTATAGAAAAGTGTATGAATCAATAAAATTTTTTATGAGAAATAATAATTATATTCCTCTTTCATTCGACATAGTTTATCTTAATAAGGACATGAATAAGGAAATAGAAGATCATGTAGCTTTAAATCACCGTCAGATATCATTATACTTGACCCAACTATACCACGTCACTACTGAGCCGCAACACTCCTGTGCTGGGTTTTTTTTAGGAGTGATTATAAATTAAACATATAAGTTATAAAATATATTGTTATTATATTTAATTTTTTTTAAGTCGTTTTGCAAAATACTATACAAAAAACAACAGAACTAGATTGATAATTTCAAGTTAAGTGAAAATATTCTGAAAAATATCGATGAAAATGAATAGGATTCACGAGTAGTACCTTTTTATTCTATATATATATATTAACTGTGTACTATTTTGAAACTTTGACATAAAACAAATATTTGCTTATCTAGAAGTTATATAATGCTTTCATTTTGAAGAAACACAACATAAGGAATAGCAACCTTTTTTTTTCTTATCAGTTCCGTACGATAAAAGAGTTAAAGTATCGTTAATCTTTTCTTTAATAACTATTACTCGAATTTAATTCCTATTTTTCATAACTCCTTGAAGAATAATTATGTTTTATATAATTTTCAACAAAACTATGAAGAAAATACTGATTTATCGAAAAAATAAATGTTTTATTAAAATTTAAATGTTGCTTAAATGTATTTTTAAATTTTTTTATTTTTCCAGCATTAAATTCTGACAAAAATTTAAATGTTGTAAAATTAACTGGCCAAAATTTAAATGCTGAAAAATCAGTTGACGTAAACTCAGTTGACAAAGAGTATGATGACACAGAATTAATTTACGAAAGTTTACTTCAGAATTTGGATTCATCTGACTCATCCGAATTGAACCATAAAAAATTGAAGTTATAGTAAGACAGAATTTTTTTTTATAAGCTATTTTATTCAAGTTTTTGTCAAAAAAATAACTGCAAATTGAGAGGAAATTCAGCAAAATTTATAATATTTAATTAAAATTTTTCTGTAAAACTAATTAAGAGTATATATTTAAGACATACACGACTAATTTACACACATCTATTTATTTATAATGATTGAAAAAAAGATATTATTGTACCAAAGCTTAAAAAATCAAATTATATGTAATAAAAAGATAATAAATAATGTAGTTATGTTGCATTCCTTTTTATATTTTTATTTATTTATACTTTATACTGCGTGATTGCTTAAGAATTTTATCACAAAATTGACATAAAAATATAAATTATAAAGTTTATTTTGAATTTTATTGACTAAGATAAATAACAAAATTAAATTATCATTATCAAAACCTTACACGAATAACATACAAACAGTTCTATTAATAAATGATTATTTATACTAAATATATATATATTTATAACTAGAGATGGAAAGTTTAGTTCATTTCTGTGAATAGTTCATTAGTTCATAGTTCATTCAAGTGAATAGTTCAAATGAACTATTCTTAAGTTCACTAATTTTATTGATCATGCTGATACTGTTTGGCAATGAACTATTCATTTTATCACTATTAGTATAGCAGTACACAGTTCAGTTGTAGTTCACACTACTTATGGGCAATTAAGTTATAAACTAACCCTTAACCTGAACATCATAAACTAAGAAAAAATTATTATCAATACCCTCATGGCTCATGTTATCATTATCACCTAATTCAAGGTAGATATACTGACCAGTAGTCCTAAGTTAAATCAGAAATTTGATCTAATATTTTTACATAGTATGAATTTATTTTATTGTTAAACAGTTAAAAACCGTGTAACATTTTAACAATATAATTTATTTGTTATCTAATTGTAAACAGCTATTAACCATTTACAGTATTTCGAACAACGAACCACAGAAATTTTAAAGAAGTTCGCGAACTATTTCATTTATAAATTGCTACCAATTTTTTTCGAACTGTGAACTGTTAAGTTACAGGTACTGAAACAGTTCAGAATAGTTCATCTAAGTGAATAGTTCAAATGAACTATTCGTTCACGAACTTAACATCTCTATTTATAACTAATGCAATTATATTAATTTTATTGTGATGTGTTAAATTTTTTGTGTCTGTTACCACTTATTCTCAGTCTCACTAGACCGATTTTAATGTATAATACGTCAAAATATAAAAAATCGTATCTAGTCAAAGATATTACCCTCAGAATTGATAAAAATTATCTCGTTTTTCATAAATGGGGGAAATCTCCAAAAATAATTATTATTAATCTGAACCTTTACCTTTCTACACGGGGTATTCAAAATAATACATTTTTTAACTTAACTTTTGAAAGTGTTTTGAAAATAGTGACACTTTTATATATCTTAAATTTAAACGTGTGTAATATAATTAAATTAAAAAAAAACCCAGCATAGGTGGGTCGCGGCATAGTTGGATCAAGTATAATGATATCTGATCATTGTCAATGATATCTAACAGTGATTAAAATCACTATCAAAAAAAAAAAAACGCTTCGATGCAAATCTTTAGATAGTGTTTAATTTAAAAAAATTGATGAATTATTCCAAAAGCTACATAATCTGCTAGTTTGTTATTAATATCCTGATTAAGATTAAGTATGTCGAATGAAAAAGGGATTATTAAAAAATATTAATTCTCATAAAAAAACTGTGTTGGTCCATACACTTTTCAATAAGTTACAGTATTATAAAGTTAAAAATGTAAAAAATAATATCGAGAATTTTCACACAATAATAGCATTTGATAGCCATTTTCACCATGTATACAAAATAAAGTCTAAAATTTTTGCATAATATAGTACATTACATAAGCTTTAATTTAAGATATATATAAAAGTGTCAGACTTTCCGGAACACTTTCAAAAGTTAAGTTGAAAAAGTTAATTTTTTGTGAAAAAGTTGTCATTTTGTAGGGGGGGACCCTGTAGGCAGGTAAAAAGTCAGATTTATAAAAAAAAATACTAAATGATAGGTAAAGACATCATGCATCTATAAAAAAAAAATTTTATTGATATGATTATTTTTGAAAAAGTTTCGGCAGTTTTTAGTAAAAAAAATTGAAAAAATTTCGAAAATTAGCGATTTTTAAATTTGTAAATTTTCTGGAGGTTTCCCCTATTTACGGGGAACGAGGGAAATTTTTTCAATTTTTGAGGGTAGTGTCTTAGACTAGATACGACTTGTGATCTTTTGACATATCGTTGAAAGAAATCCATTTCGGTGAGAGCTGAAAAAAAGTGGTAACAGACACAAAAAAAAAAAACAAACTCATCATAGTAAAACCAATACCTTCTCAGCTTCGCATCGAAGCTAAAAAATATGTTGAACTATTTAAATGTTTTCATGGTGAAAATTGCTACTGTAGCCATATACTGTATTAAAAAATATGCTATATTTGTGTTAGAATTCATGCTTTTATATTTTATTTTATTTTAAAATGCCTTACAAAGGGAGTAAACTGATTTTCGTAAATATTATATAAATATAATTGACATAGTATAGAAAGTTAAACTTATTTAAAGTTTTTTGCTTCTTTTAAGTCGAGAAAAATAAATTTAAAATTTGAACTAGCTTAAATTGCCATTGCCAAGTCGGTAACACTTGTATATTTAATGCTCGTGGTAAGAAGTTCAAACCCCAACTAGGATTATAGTTTTTTAATTTTTTCTAAATTTTTTGATGAATGTGTTAAATTTAAGCTTTCATGGATTGTCTTATTGCTTGAAGTGCTTGAGGATATCCATGTTTGCAGTGGAGTTTTTTTTTTAAAGTGTAAAACACAAAAAAAATATATGTGTAATTTACAATAAGGAATTAAATTTTATGATCCTTGTGTTCAAGTACTAATAAATAGAAATGAACGTATGCATTACACTATTATGTTGCGGCTGTAATTAACGTACTATCAAAGAATAAATTATTTTAAATTTGATTCTAATTCATTTCATATTTATCAATTAAGTATTGCGTCGCTTGAAGATATATCCATGTTTGCAGTTGAGTTCTGACGTTTCATACTCATTGCAGAGTCTATCTCCAAAGTGATGGTTGCTAGTCAGTGGCTGCAACTATACTGGCGGCTTATCTTGATAACAGTCTACTTTTATAAAATTGATAACATCTGGTTTTTGACTAACGTTGTTTGCCGAATCAGGGCTTTTAACTAACGTTGTTTACCGTATCTGGGTTTTTGACTAATGTTGTTGATAACATTTCGATTTTTGACTAACGTTTTTTACGATATTCTTGACATTTCGGTCTTCTTTTCCTACATCGGCAATTATTTGTTATGTTGATTGTAGCCTCTTCGTATATTGAATTATTTTCGGTGTTGTTAGTTGATTTCCTTTATGTCTGGTGTATGATAGGTAACCAAGTTTTGCTGATTTTCCATCTATCTTCTCTGTTGAAATTTTCCGGACATTTTTGGTTTTCTATTGCTTTCTTGTACATCCGTTTGCCAAAATGAGTTTCATTGTTTAGTATTTTTACTTTATCGAATTGTATGTCATGTCCTCTGTTTTTGGTATTTTCAGCTACTGCAGATTTTTCTGTTCTTTGGTACTCCATGTCTTTTTCATGTTCTTTTATTCTTGTCGCAATAGCTCTTCCTGTTTGTCCAATGTAAGATTTACCACATGAACACGGTATTTCATATACTCCTGGTGTTTGCATCTCTGGCAGTATATCTTTCGAGTTTCGGAGTAGTGATCCTGCAACTGTGTTTGGTTTGAAAACGGTTCTTAATTTGAATTTTTGTGCGATCCTTGATATGCGGTATTGTTTTCAACTGTAAATATTTTAAGTTTGAATAAATAAAAATCATTTGATTTTTGTCTCATTTATATTTAATAATTTTAAAGATTATCAAGGATCCCATCACTGTAGTCCCTCTCGTGAGGTGAAAATTCTTATTCATATTAAAATAATTTTATTATGTGATTTATTTTATGGTTGTCATTTACTTTCTTAGCTTTCACTTGACTAATTTTTTTTAACGATATGTCAAATAGAACTAGTTGTGATCAACTAGTATATAGTTAAACATATTACACTCAAAAATTAAAAAAAACTTACTTTATCAGTCATAAAATTTTATAAATATAACATCTTTAAAACTTAAGTTGAAAAGTTGAGTTTT
This sequence comes from Daktulosphaira vitifoliae, assembly GCF_025091365.1. Lineage (NCBI taxonomy): Eukaryota > Metazoa > Arthropoda > Insecta > Hemiptera > Phylloxeridae > Daktulosphaira > Daktulosphaira vitifoliae. The sequence goes on along the minus strand of NW_026099576.1, from coordinate 9,049,385 downwards.
GTAAAAAAAGTTGTTATCTTGAATCCCCCCTTTGTGGCAAGGCAAAGGGTATATTATCATAAAATTGATTTAAAATAAAAAGAAAATACGTAAGGTGTTTAAATAAAAAAAATTATTTTGGTTAGTTCATCCTTCAATAAGTTATGGCAATTTTTTAAAAAAAAGCGAAAAAAATATCGACATTTACCCATTTTAATAAACGTAATTTTTTAGAAGATTTTAACCATTTATGGGGAACTAGGGAAAATTGTTCAATTTTTGAGGGTAATATCTTCAACTAAATACGATTTGTAATCTTTTAACATATTGTTCATCAAAATCGGTCCAGTGAGAGCTGAGAAAAAGTAATGATAGATACAAAAGAGAAAAATTAAACATATCATGGTAAAATTAATACCTTCTCAGATTCGTATCGAAGCTAAAACTGTTACGAACATCAATATTAATATCTTGCGTCCAGTACGAATATAGTTCAGTATGATATATTCATTGTTTACTCAATTAATTGTTACTAGAATATTTGTTTATTGAACCATGATAATACAATTTTTTTAAATTTGAATAGATGTATAAAAAATTGGTGCATTATTAATGCAGGCCAATCGGGACTGTTTTTAAAGTAAGGGGTGTGGTTGTACACCTTGACTCTCCCCAAATGATGCTCCTGATGAGAGTACAGTGAAAATTGCTGGAGATAAAAATAGCAACAGTCACTCCCTACCTACATTCTTTAAATTAAATTTTTAATAACTTTTGAACTATTAGTCAAAAAGTTGTTATCGGCCATTCTCATCTTCTTAATTAGATTATTTCCTACTTTATAATTAGTTAAACATGTATGATGTTATTTAATAAATACAGTTGACACCCCTATAAGTAATTATTAAAAAAGTAATTAATAGATGATAAATCAAGAATTATGTCACTAAATGACATCAAACATTTTTTTTCCAATATTTTCTTTATTTCATTAATAACAAATGGTGTATGATAAACCGACTATGACACGTCACCCAATTGTTTAGAATATGATACATAGATATTATACTATTCGATGTCTAATAACCACTAGCCTAGAATTAAACTCCCTAAACACAAAAAGTTTCCCATTTTTAACACTTGTTTAAAAACTTTTCGAATCTGTCCAAAATATTGGAATATAAAATGTCTACGTATTGTGTTACTTGATTTTTATTCATAAGTATGGGACTATATTGTATTAATTTGAATGTAATTATGCGATTCGTACATTTAATCAATTACATTATGTATAAGTGTATGTATTTTCTACGTAATAGGCATATTAATGAATTGTTATGTACTATACTAATACATCTATAAAACACGGTCGCCAAGGAATGACAGCTGGTTATAGAAAGTGTACCGGAAATTTATGAAAAAAAAAGAGCGGTACGGGATTAAAACCTATAACCTAAAGCGTCCTAGAACCAAACCTTATGATGCAGATCCTGATAATAGTGTAATATAGTATAGGTTGATAACATGATGCGCAACTGAGAAAAAAACGGTACCGTATCATAAATCTAAGAGATTTGTAGTAAAAAAATTTCTCAAGTAAGAAAGAAGTAACTTAAGTTTGGAGTAAAATTTATGATTTTTATTACTATAAAGAGTAAAATTCTACTTATTATTATACAGTTTTATAAAAAAATAAAGAAATTTTTTACAACAAAATAAAATATGTTAAATAATAAGTGAATAACACATTATAAAAAATGTTAGTTCTGTTAAATATAGTATTATACATTACAAATTGATTTTATTTAAATGACATTTAATTTTATCCATATACAGAGTGATTCGTATATCAATTATACGTAAAATAACAATAATTTTGAGATATTTTTCTCATTTTTTTAAGTTACATAAAATTTTGATTTATCCTATAATTTTTTTATTTTTTTTATAATTTTTATATTTTTTTATTCATTTTTATGCATTATAAAGGTATCAACAGTTTTCTAATGGAGCCATTTATATTTAACTAGTTTATAAAATATAAAGTGATGTAATGTAGAACATTACTTGTCTATAACAACATTTGGTCTAGTATTTCAGCAGTTTATAACATTTGTATATCTAGACAAGATGAGTAATGAAATAACCAATGATAAAAATATCAACATTCACTCTTTATCAAAAGTTATTACATCAAATGGTTAGTAACTTCTGAATTGTTCTGAATAAAAGTTCTTATCAGTCATTTTTTATTAGTTAATAGTTTTAATTAGTTATAGTTTTATTAGCTATAATTTTCTGTTTTAAAAGTTAATTAAATATGTATCTAAAAATTTCCATGTTAAAAAAAAGGTTTTAGCAAAAAAATATATAATCTGTCAGATTAGCATAGAATTTTAAATTATATAATAGAATTCTTGCTAACATAAAAAATTTGATTTAGTTAATTAAGCACATTTTTTCAGATTTATATTTTTTTGAATAACAACTAAATTGTCTTATAACACTATTTTTAATATTCAAAATACCACCTAAATAAATATAAATGTAAAAAGACAATATTGAGGATTTCTTGAACTTTGAAGATTTATCTACAGCACATTTATATAATTTGAATCTTGACTATAGTTTTATACGATTATACTTAAAAATGTTTTCTATTAAATTTCTTGAAATTTGTATTTTATTACTTTATGCAATTGTGTCTATTGAAACAGATACTAGTTCGTTTAGAAAAGCAGCTATAATTAATAGCATTTGCAAATACGATGGATGGAAACATTTAACTGACATAGATATTGTGAAATATGGTAATATAATATACAAATTAGATAATATTAATATAATTGCTAATCGAGATACAAGCAATAAAAAAGTACGTGCCGCTGCTTTAATACTTGGTTGTACATACGCTAATGATTTAAAAAAAATATTCGATATGGTAATTCTTTATTGTAACATATGTCGAGATGCATTTAATGATAAGGATAATATCTATAAGTATACCATATATATATTGAGTATAACTAAGAAAATAACTTTATTGGCAACAGTCATGAAAGAATCATTGATTTTATTGGATTCGTTATATAGTATCCCATTAGATGGCACAACAAATGATTATATATTATATGGTTATTTGTCACTTTTACAAAAAGTGGATATCAGTAGTGTTCCATTAAAAAATAGTCCATCTTCATGCTTAGGAATCTTATCAGAAATTATATGGATTTTTGATATATGCAATAGTAACATTAATAATGAAATGGAGAATAAATTAAAACGTTGTATAATATTTGAAGAAAATAGATCTAATGCAATACTGCAAAAATTGATGATATTTATTAACCTGAACTCACAAAATGATAAAAACACTTTAATGGAATCTTTGAATAAAAAATTAAATAATGAAATTAAAAAGATTATTATAGAAAAATTTTACAATTTAGGTTTCTATTTTAACACAGACATTAAGATGATCGATGTACTAGTACCAGACGAAGTTATAAATAGTAAGATTTTTTAATTATAAATAACATACATACAAATGTAGTAGAAAGCTAAATTTGGAAATTAAGCACGCACATATTATTGTTTTGAAATTAATATTTCCCTTCTAATTTTTTTTTAATTGTTTAAATTAACTTAATTGGTAAATTATATTTTGTAAATTCGATTAGTGTCTAATTGTTTCAAATATTGTGATTTATATGCAATAGATGGATGTAGCTATTTACAATTAAATTTAAGAGAGATTTTCCTCTTTTTTTTAGTTGAGTCAAAACTGAACAAATGAACACTCTTGTTAAATTTTATTATTTATTAGTGGATAAAGTACATTAAATGATATTTTGTATGAGTTTAAATGAAAATTATCTATTCCAAATTTAAATCGTTTGTGTGTATCAATGACAATAAAAAAATTATATTTTGAGGCAATATTAATAGATTCTCTTCTCTTCTCTTCTTCTCTACTAAAGGCCTTGCCTTGTCGTTGCAAACCTGGTTCTCCATTCTTTTCTGTTAAAAGCCAATCTTTTGATGTCTATGTATCGACTACAGTCAGCTTGTCTTATCATTTCTTCTATATATGCTTTCCTCGGTCTACCTCTACCTTTGTGTCCATTTATTCATCCTTCAAATATATTTGTTATAAATGAATTGTGCCTTAATAGGTGACCGAAAATTTTTCCACTTCTTTCTTTTATGGCGTTTAACAGAATTCTTTTTTCCCCTACTTGGTTTAATACATCTACGTTACTTTTCATTTCTGTCCAGCTGACTTTCAGCAACCATCTCCATGTCCACATTTCCATGGCTTCCAACTTCTTCTCGTCTTGTCCATTGATGGTCTATGTTTCACAGCCATATAGTAGTTCGCTCCATACATAGCATTTGACAAAATTTTTTTCATCTTTATTTTAAGTTTTTTGTTTGTAAGTAACTGCAGTTTTTGCATAAATGCTCTCTTTACCATAGCTATTCTTTGTCTAATTTCTATTGAGCATTTACCATCGCTAGTAATCGTACTTCCTAGATACTTAAATTGTTGAACCTGTTTAATTAAGTTATTATCTATTTCCAACCTCACTAATGGAATTTCTTTTGCTTTAGTTACCACCATTGCCTTTGTTTTATTTTCATTTGATACTCCTGCAATATTTTAGTGACGGTAGTTAGAGATTTTTGCATGTCTTTCCGATTCAGACACTAAAGCAATATCATCTGCAAATCGTATACAGTGTATCTTTTCTCCATTTATGCTTATTCCTTTAGAGTTTCTCTTATACTTGTCTATGATTTCTTCTACAAATAAATTGAACAGATAAGGTGATAAGGAACAACCTTGTCTTACCCCTCTTCTAATTTTTGCTGTTGCACTATGTTTTCCTACCTCTATTAAGGTCTCTTGTTTCTTGTATAGTAACATTATTACTCTTTTGTCCCTCCAATCTATTCAAGTTCTTTTCATAGAGTTCATCAATAAAGCCCAGTTAACTGTGTCAAAGGCTTTTTCTAGATCTATAAAAGTTATAAATGTATTTCTAATTACATTTAGCCTCCTTTCGGTGAGTACCCTTAGAGCTAAAATTGCTTCTCTTGTACCAACTCCCTGTCTAAACCCGAATTGGTCTTCATCAAGCTCCTCTTCGGTTTTTGTACTTATCCTATTTTTTATGATGATAAGAAGTATTTTGGACGCATGTGTTAAGAGATTTATTGTTCTGGAATTCTTGCATTCTGTGAAATTCCCTTTTTTAGGGATAAGTACAATTTTGCTTTTGGCAAAGTCCTCAGGAATGTTGCCATTCCTATACATTTTCTCAATCATTTCAAATGGCTTATTCTCGGTATCTTTTCCGACGTTTTTTAATAGTTTTGCCGGGATGTCATCTACTCCTGCCGCTTTACCTTGTTTCAATTCACTTAGTGTTTTAATAAATTCGCTTTTTGATATATTTGGCCCTATGTCTTCTCTGTTTGACTCACTTATATTTTCAATATTTTTGTCGTTTTCTCCTACACAATCTTCATATAAATATTCTATGTACTCTTTCCATCTCGTCGCTATGCCATCTTCATCTAGAATCAGTTGTCCATTCATATCCTTAACAATTTTGCTTCTTGGCTTCGGTAATCTTGACAATCGTTTAATCATTCCATATGCTTTGTCCATTCTATTTGCAGTCATATTTGCTTTAATGTTTTCGCATGTTACATCCCTCCATATCTCCTTTTCATCTCTGCACTTTTGGGTAATACGGTTCTTTATTATTCTATACATCGAATCATCAGTCTTCCTTAATTTGTTGCGGTATTTTATTAAGTCCATTATCTCATTCGTTATCCATGGTTTCCTTGGATTTAGTTTTCTAAATCCAATTGATTTTTCAGCAGATTGCCGAATATTGTTAACCACTTTTTCCCATGGTAGGTTGATACCATCAGCTATCACTCTGTTATGAACCTTGTTTTGGAACTCTTGTATTATTTCTTCATTTTTAGGTTTTTCTATGTCCCATATTTTACATTTGGGTCGCTTTGTAATTTTCTTGTGTATTATTTTGTACTTCATCACTACTAGGTTATGATCGCTATCGATTTCCGCACCAGGAAAACTGTGACTTGTTATTATTTGGTTCTTGAAACGGCTTTTTGCTAACACATAGTCAATTTGGTAACGATTAGTATCCCCTGGTGCTACCCATGTATAGCGTCTTCTTTTTGGTACTTCAAACATTGTGTTAGTAACTAGAAAAGTGTTCTGCTTACAAAAATTGACTAATCTTTCACCTCGGATGTTTCTTGTTCCTAAGCCATGTTTGCCTACTATTTGATTGTCTTGTCCTTCTCCTACTACCGCATTGAAATCGCCCATAATAATTACATTATCGTTATCTCGAGTTATTCCTNGTTATATACTAGTTACATTTTTATTCGGATAATAAATAAGTATAATTTAAGATTAAATCACTCAAAAGAACGATTACCTATCTGAATTTAATTTTTAATGTAATAAGTCTGATGGGGGTGAAATTGGTAGTTTTTTTTTACTACACTATTCATGCCACATAGAAATTTGACTTGGAAACTGTGTAGTTTAATATTTATAGGTGATATATACAAAGGCACTAAATGAATTAATTAATTAAATTCCCTTTTTATATTTAGATAAGCAAATGATACCAAAATATTCAAATTTGCCGTACTATATCAATATAGGTAATTATTTTATACAAATTATTTAATATCTTTTTTTTTTCTAAATATAAATATAAATTAATATCATAATTATGAATTTATACAATGCAAAGAGTAGGAAAGAGGAATTTAAACCTCCCTTAAGAATTGCTTTAAACATAATTAAATAAGTTTTTATAACATAAGTGTTTCGTACGAGGCAGCTAGACCATAAGCCGGCTAGTTGTGAACCGTACTAGAATGCCGTCTTACCTTAAACCTGTCTAAATCGCTTTAATTGAAGCGGGAGAGGGCTCACCTGGGAGGATGACAGTTAACTGCACATCCAATATGTAACGAGAGTAGACAATAATTAAATAACAAATATATTAGAAGTGCTTCAAAGAGAATCTTAAATAAAAAATTTTTTTTTAGTTACAAATATTTTTTGATTTATTTGTTATTAATTACTTTTTAGGATTATCCCTAATAACATATGGAGGTTTCGACTTAATTTTTTTAATTGGTCACATACATATAGAATGAACTTATAAAATAGGAAATTATCTAATATAAAATGACTGTGAATATCAAATTCTGGACTAGTTCTTTCAAAGTAATTCTAAATCTTATACTTAGGCGGGACGAAAAATATGGTCGGTAATTGACAAGTGATAAAAATAGCAAAATTCTCTACTCGCCTCCAACCGTCAAATTACATTTTTATAACTTTTAAAGCATTAGTCAAAAAGCTTTTATCGACCAGTTATTATAATAAATTAAATTATTAAGTTATAAGATATGAATCTAAAATTTTTTTTTCCAATATATTCTTTATTTCTTAAGTAAATGAGTGGTGATGTAATAATTATTCCAAAAAATAAATGTGATCTGAAGTTAGATACGGAATCAGCGTCGAAATTCCTTTTGAATTAATATAAAATTGTAAACAAGAAAATGGCTGCCTTGTAAAATTCTTTATTTTATAATAGAAAAAAACAAAGTTAAAAACGGAAACGCTGAACTAATGAACTTCCTTATACAAGGTAAAATTTTTTATTGAAATTTATTTTTTAATAAGTTTAAAGGTTAACAAATGTATATATAATAAATTGACAGATTTTTTAAGTGTTTATGAATTAATATATCTCTAGTACTTTGTGAGATAATTGAGTATAAAAAAATCTTGATTCCATTGTTAACTAACAAAAAACTGATTTTTCTTTCTTTTCGAGTTTTGTCAAGCATGCGATATTATGTACAATATAAATTTATTTGTGTAATTACACTATGAAATTTGTTCGACTTAATTTGGTGTTATTGCGTCTAATTTCTAAAAATAATTTTTCATTGTAAATTTCCATTAAAAAGTGGATTCATCTGGTTGTTGACACAAGCCCTTCAGTTTATAAAAATATAGTTATGCAACTTTGCCTAACATGCGAAAATATATTCATAATTTGATATATTTTATGATATTACGTTAACTGAATATAAAAGAAGTACTAAATTTTTGTTTTCTCGCAAAAAACTAGCACTAGTAATCAGAAATCCTTTTATTTATCAAAAAAAATCCTTCTTCTTCTTCTTCCTCGCCTTAATTCCAACCCTTATCCTAAACTTCCACGATCTGCCACATCCTCTACGCTCACATCAGATGTCCTCAAATCGCCTTCAATAACATCTCTCCATCTCTCTTTTGGTCTTCCTCTACCTCTTCTTCCTTCAACATTCATTTCTACAACTGTTCTTACGGCTTCCGATTCTTCTCTTCTCATAACATGACCAAACCATCTAAGTCTATTTTCTCTCATCTTATACACGATAATATGCTCATTTCTTATCTTATCTTCTCTAGTCACTTCACTCATACATCTAAGTATTCTCATCTCTGCTACACTCATTCTCTGCTCTACTTTCTTATCAACCATCCAACACTCTGAATCATACATCATAGCTGGTCTCACTACAGTCTTGTAAAATTAACCTTTCAGCCTCATTGGAATTCTTTAATCGCATAAGATACCAGACACTTCTCTCCACTTCAATAACACGCACTTAATCTGTATCTTACATCCTCGTCAATACCACCGCTCTTTTGCACAATTGATCCTAAATACTTAAAACTTTTCACCTCTCCAATCACGTCCTCACACAAAATAATGGCTCCATTGTTGACTTACCAAGCATAAATCCAAACTGGAATTTAGATACCGATGTCTCAATTCTTATTCTCTTATCTATTACCTTTTCTCAAATTTTCATACTATGACTCATTAGCATTATGTCTCTATAATTTCCACACTCCTATATGTCACCTTTACCTTTAAATATCGGCACCACAATACTATTCCTCCATTAATTTGGAATTTTCCCTTCTAATAAGATTTTATTTAAAAGTTCCTTAGATGACCTTATGACAACACCGTCTAATATTTTCCATACTTCTACTGCCACTTCATCTGGTCCCACTAATTCATTCTTTTTCATTGATGCCACAGCCTCCGATACTTCTTTCTCACTAATTGAATCTATCAGTCCCTCATTCTACGAGATATCCTCTAACGTCTCTTTTGGATACTCCTCATTTCAGTAATTTTTCAAAATGCTCTTTCCACCTTTTTTTCACATCATCACTTGAGAGTACCCTATTATTAGCACTTTTTATACACCTTATATAATGATAATCTTGAGACCTTTTCTCTCTTATCTTTGCAAGTCTATAGATTTCTTTCTCGCCTTCCTTTGTTCCTAGCCTATCATACAACTCATCATACCTCTTAAACTTCGCCTTACTTACTGCACAAGCGTTTATACTCCATCCAGTCTTCTCTCCTTTTGCTCTTTACTTTGAATTGCTTTTTCTTACTTTCTATGATTTTTTGAACGTCCTCATCTCACCACCAGGTTTCCTTGTTTCCTGGCATTCTACTCCTACTCTCGCCAACAATCTCCTTTGCAGTATTCTTTACACAACTAGCAAATCTATTCCACACATCATTTATGTCTCCCTCAAAATTCCACACCGTCCTCTCTTTTACCGTCTTTACAAACTCTTTTTCATTTTCCCCTTTCAATTTCCACCGCCGGATCTTCAATTTTTTCCATTTGTTTCTTCTATTTTTGTTTATTCTCTTTCCCGTACACCTAACTCCATTACCATCAATCTATGTTGTGTAGTTACACTCTCACCTGGATTTATCAAAAATAAAAATTATTTTTAAAAATAGTCTGAATTTTGTTCAATTATTTATCTAAATATTTTTACTCGGCCAGTATTAAAGTCACAAATAAATATACAAGATCAGAAATTAATTGACGACAACTAAAGAAAACTTTGAAGGTGAAAACTAATCTGAGTCCCGCAATAAAAAATTGAAGATATAGTAAGAGAGTATTTTTATACAATATATTAAATCAAGTTTCCATCACAAAAAAAAACATGTCTATTGATAATAATTTGCAAGGAAACTTAGAAAAATTTATAATTTTTATTTTTAACTTTTTACAAACACTAATAAAAAATATACATTCAAGACATATAAATCTATTTACTGAAACTTTATTTTTAAGCGTTGAATATAATGATATTTATACTATAGCTATAACAAGAAAACAATATGTAATAATATATTTTTAAATAATGTACTTGTGTTGAATTCCTCTTTTATTGTCATTTATTTCTTAATTTTGTGTGATTGTTTAAGTATTTTAACATTAAATTGGTATAAAAATATACCGATAATATTATTTATAATTTTAAGTACTATTATTGATAAAAACTAAATTATTCTTTAAAAACTTTTCGAATAACACAAAAGTTATGTTAGATGAATATTAAGAAAATTTATATTTATTAAGTTATAATTAAGCAGAAGTTTTTATATATATGAAGTAAATTGTAAAATAAAAATAAAGTGTCTACTGAAATATATATTTTGAATTATTTTAAATTGTAACTTGAATTGAGGTTAGTCAAATATATTTATGACCAATAATTTCTATTGAAAAATACTGTACTTAACTTTAATCCCCAGTTAAGTTCTATCCGCCGACAAGTACGGACGTCTTATCGCACATCGAGCCTTTAACTACACCGTTACTCAGTAGTTTTTTATAATTGGTTATATATCCACAAACACTATAGTTTGACTATTTTATATATTTTACTTTGGTTATGTCTAATCAGGCCCTGATAGGGAGGGTCGTTCTACCCCTCAAAATCGGCCTCAATCGCTCGCGATATATAGACAATTATCATCGTTTGAATATCATTTAGCTCCTGGTCAGAAATGTTCAATTCATAATAAAGCGAAGTCTCCATGTGGTCCTCTAACAAAAAAATCCATTACCTCACCGTTCCTCCACAGGATGACTACATGCTATTGTTGTCTCTAATAAGCTATTGGCCTCAAATCATAACAAATATAACAACGGTATTATTTACTTTCCAGATAACTATACCGGACCTTTATATGTGTTACTTTCTACAGGCGTCAATAACATTATGGGTAATTTACATCCAGTGAAACTTGGTTCCTCATTTCCAGTTCTTTTTTTTCTTTGCATAGCGATGGTCTAATTTTCTCTGTTGTATTACCAAGATATCTTGGAATCTCACCCCTCTTCCTTTTTTTTCATTTTTAACTCTATTATTCGCGCTAAGATTGACTACAGTTCCTTTCTCTTCTCTTCTGCATCCTTATGTCACCGTAATAAGCTTAATTTGGTAATGGCTTCTTACTTACGGTCAATTTTAGGCGCCTTACCTTTTACTTCTGTTCCCAGCCTTGAAATTGAATGCTGTTGTCCTTATCGTGTATCCAATATACTGTTGAAGAATTAAGGTGTATCTAATAGTACGGAGTGAGTACGACACGTGCGGTATAACTTTGTCCCCAGTAAAAACACCAGAAAGAAATGTTTTAATGGTACTTTATTATTATAATAGTAACAACACCAACAGTATATGTATCGATTTATGTATTTATATATATATATATGTGTGTGTGTCAATATATCAATGTAGAAAACTACACTTCGGTAGTCGTTATACCTAAATGGAAAAACACTTTTCGCAAAAGAAACACTAAAACAACACAGAGCGGTAAACCAGCTAAGGTGTTCGTCGGAAACGAAACAGGACGCAATATCCGTAATCCATACTCGGCGGCGGCCTTATCTCGGTGTCGGGGAAACAACTGATTGTCATATTAATAGCTGGACGGCTGATATCGAGAGAGACATGGGTGAGCGCCAGCCTAGAGCGTAGGGCGGTGTCGTGTCATCTTCTTATCGAAAATAGAAGCCGTCGCCTTATGGGCAAATTTCTCCTAAAGTCTATTTCCTGTCCTAAACCCTCAATATTTAATCTTTTTAAAACTGTTCACTAACTTTGCCGTTATGTCCCCAAATCTCTTCCTATCTTTGCTTCTATATGTTCTTCACTTTCTCCTCTCACTAATCATATCCAGAAGTCCTATAGTCGTCTCCCTATTTATAACTGTCCTTATGAGGCCTTAATCATCACCCATTCTGTTCATGTTCTAACTAATTTTATAGGCTTCGCGCCTTATAACCTTTAATCCCTTCCTTTGACCATTATTAATAATTTATTCTCTCACTATATTTCTACAAACTTTTCAAATTCTCGTCTAATTTTTACTGATGGGTCTGCCTCAGTGTCCTTACTTACATACCAAGTCTTGATATCTCCTTTTCTACCAATCTGCATCTCCTTTCTTCCTCCTTACTACCGAATGCATTGCAATTTTCAATACACTACTCTACATTTCTGTTTCTTTAGATACCTCTTTTCTCATGTGCTCAGATACACAGGCTTGTTATCTGGCAATTAATTCTAATCCTTTTAATTCTTAAACTTCCCTTATAATCCTTTCAATTAGAGCAGTCCTCCACAAAATTTTAACCTCTGGTAAAGAAGTTCAGTTCCATTGGGTCACTAGCCATGTTGAGATCCAAGGTAAAGAGTTCGCTGATTCTTGCACATCATCATTCATATGTTATCCTTCCTTTCTTCTTCCTTATTCTGATGCTCTGCATTACTTTAGATCTACCCTGATGATGATCAACCCATTTTTTACATGTGGTAAAATACATGGTATGTCGTTAGCGATACTATTATTTCTGAAAATTTGTACATGTTGTACATTTGTACATTTTGAAGAACAGTCTAAAAGTAAATTTTCTGGCTATTATCCAGAATGGTTAAAATTTCATGATCTATTTACTTCATTATTTCAAAAAAAATTATTGTTCAAATGAAGTACAAAATCTTTGTTATCTAAGTAATGCGCAAACTGGTGAAGCTGTTAAAGTATTTTTATGTTTTCTAACAATGCAGATAATTATAAAATTTGTACTCCATAAACATTAAAAAAAATCGGAGTGGTTATTTTACTACAATAGAAAATAATTAAGATTAATAAAAAAATAGTATATATTACTATTTATTTGTATATTATTTGTACCTATAGATACAAATAAACCTCATAATATAGCAGTAAATATCAATTATTTTACTTCTTGAGTGATGATATAGTTAACTTTGATGAATATACTTTCACTCAAGAAATAAAGTTTACTAGTTCAGTAGGTACTGTTTTGCTACATCTTATTTTTATGACTGATAACGTCTCTCGCACTATCACCACCGGTTGTGTGAGAAACTCATTACGTTGGATGTTAGTGTACATGATTTTTGTGTCTCGCCGAGTTATTATCGGTCCTTGTGTGACATTTTTTGCGTTTTTCGCTGCCATCCTAGCTCGTTTTGTTGTATGGCTCTATGGTGCTTGCGAGCACGTAATTGTTAAAGACGTTTATATATGCGATACGCGCATTGAAAATTAAATTCGTACACCTTGAAGTACTATTCGCGCTAAAGTACGTTCTGCCTGGTACAATTGTCATGCCAACAACTTCATTCGCATTTCATTCACATCAAACCAGTCATCATTAATAGTATCGTATAAGTAGTTTGTAATCATATTGTTTTATCTAATTTTTATTCTTATTATTTGTTTTTATTTTACGCATTGTAACATTAGCATTAATAGTTCCCCCTATCTACATTTATGTATATGGTATTTGATTTAAACTTTTAATACAGATAATTGTTATATATTCCTAAATTCATTTTATTCATTTATAAAGTCCACTCCCTACTTCTTTCTCCTGCATGATATAGATACTCCAGAAACGAATAGTAACTAACCCGCACATCATTACCGGGCGTTCCGTTCAAACAGGTACTGGTGGGTGACAATGGCCAAAATCATATTACTGATAGTTTTGCATTTTGGTGTTATATTTAGGTACATCATATCCAGGCCCGTGCGCAAGATTTGACAATGGGGGGGTTTTTTTTAAAAAAGATTTATATTTAATAGATAAATCAATAACTACCTAATATTATATACTATATATTTATAATATAAATAAATCATGATAAAATTATAAAATTAAAAATTATTTTTTTAATAAATTTAATCTACGATGAGTAGAAAAGAATTTGTTTAATACTTCGTTGATATCCACGTTTATGTCACGATGGATATCCAACGAAGCTAGTCCGTTTAAACGATCTTTACCCATAGATGACCTTAAATAGGTTTTAAGCCGACGTAATGTTGAAAATGACCTTTCATTAGTCACTGTAGTCACCGGCAAAACTGACATTACACATAACATTTTATGAACATTTGGAAACGAATCTGAATTACAAATATCGAGGGCATCGAGGGCGTTTCGAATATTTTTACCAGCTTGTCGTCGTCGCCAAATTTCTATCTCATTTATCCAAATTTCTGGGGAATCGTCGTGTAAAATTGAACAATAAGTTTCAAATAACTTTTTACATGAATCTTTGTCTAAAGATTTTGTTTCAATAGGAAAAAGACATGAGAAGTTTGACAAAATATTACGATGCTTGAGGAAGCGATCTTGAAGATGAGTAATAAATAAATCAAGGTATGGTATGTAAATAATAATTTTGTAATAATCTTTTACAGAGTCGGTTATAATGTTAGAACGGTTAATTTGACGTGAGGCAAGTCTAGGTTTAGTCACAGGTATATTGTACTTATTGCAAATATCTTCTACAGTTATAAAAATTGTGTTGAAGTTATCTGTAGAATATTGTCTTCTTTCCTCAAGTTCGTGTTTTGCTGCATCTGCCAACTTCATGGCCTCGACTAAATCTTGATTTTCCGCTTGTAAAACTCTACTCAATGATAAAGACAATGCATGTACTGAATTTAAAACGTGAATTGAAATTTGAAATTCTAATGTTTTTATTGCTGATAGTAATTGAAAAGGAAACGGAAACCGATAAACACCAAACACGAGAGTAACACAATAATAGTGGTGTGCTATTATGTTATGCATTATTATTTTATAACTAGAGCACAAGACTTCTGTCCCCTAAAAAAACTGATTATGCGTGCACTTATGCACTTAAAAATCCTGAAATAAGCTCTTATAAATACATTTTTTAACGGTTTATTAATAAAATAAATAATTAATTAAAACGTGTAAACCAAAAAGAATATGCAATGCTAACAGTCCTCTGCAATTTTTATAACAAATAAGATAATCAAATATCTAATATAATCAATTAAAAATGAAAAACATGATATATATTTTTTCGTCAATGGGGGGGTTAACCCCCAAACCCCCCCCCCTTGCGACCGGGCCTGCCTTACCCCCATCCTCATAAATCCAATCCTCCATTACCCCTACCATCGTGAGACCACGCTCACTATATGACCTTGACATTACACTATATGATTCATATCAAAATATATATTTCAATACTCATATTTATTATCGAATCGAACACTTAAATCGATACCTATCAATTATAGAAACAAAATATCGAATGACATAGAAACATCTTATTGCGGTATTTAATTACTGGCGTAATTACGGATATATAAGGATTTCATCAATCATGATAATTTATTCTTACAAGGTAAAAATAATGTTTAGAAGAAGATATAATTTTTTTTTTATTTTGTAGAACAAAAAAGTTTTTATTATTATTATTTTCCCAGGTTCTGATCCCTATTATATAAGTTAAAGTTGATAATAGTTTATTTAACTGAATAAGGTACAGACTAAAATAATATAATTAAATATCACAAAATCCATTAGAGTGGGGACGTGGCATAGTTTGTCCAGTATAGATGATATCTGACAGTGATTAAAATCAATATCATAAAAACGCTTCGATGCAAATCTGTAGATAATGTTTAATTTTAAAAAATTAATGGATTATTCTAAAAGCTACATGGTATCCTATTACCTTATTTATATTCGGATTACAAGTTTTATGATTTATAATTGTAATATATTAATAAATATATATATATTTATAAATAAAAATGGTCCGATTAAAAAAAAAAGTATGTTCAATGAATATAAATATTTTTTCTCGTGAAAAAATTGTATTGATCCATATATCTTTCAAAAAGTCATATAAATATAAAGTTCAAAATGTAAAATATAAAATCGATAATTTTCACACAAATTTTCATTCGTGGCCATTTTCACCATGAAGACAAAATAAAGTCCGAATTTTTCTTTCCGTAATTAAGTATATTACATTAGCTTTAATTTAAGATATATATTAAAGTGTCAGTATTTCCGGAAAACTTTCAAAAGTTAAGTAGAAAAAGTTGTCATTTTGAATCCCTCCTTATGGACAGGTAAAGCGTCAAATTTATAAAAAAAATATACAAAATGATTGGTAAGAACCTCACATATCTATATAAAAAAATGTTAGTTGATTTGATCATTTTTAAAAAAGTTATGGCAATTTAAAGTAAAAAAAATATCGAAAATAAGCGATTTGTAAATTTTTAATTGTTTTGGAGATTTCTTTCATTTATGGGGAACGAGGGAAATTTTTTCAATTTTTATGGGTAATGTCTTCGACTAGATACGATTTGTGATCTTTTGACGTATCGTTGAAAGAAATCGGTTCGGTGAGAGCTGAGAAAAAGTGGTAACAGACACAAAAAAAAAAA
Source organism: Daktulosphaira vitifoliae (assembly GCF_025091365.1). Classification (NCBI taxonomy): domain Eukaryota; kingdom Metazoa; phylum Arthropoda; class Insecta; order Hemiptera; family Phylloxeridae; genus Daktulosphaira; species Daktulosphaira vitifoliae. The sequence goes on along the minus strand of NW_026099576.1, from coordinate 9,032,673 downwards.
CGCCTAGTAAAATTAATACTTTCTCAACTTTCTCATACTTAATACATTCTGTATGATTTGGTATAGATTTACCAAACCATCTAAGTCTATTTTCTTTCATGTATTCCACGATACACCTATACTCTCCTTTATATGTTCCTTCTTTAGTCACTCCACTCATCCATCTAAGCACTCTCACTACAGCCTTATAGAACTTAGATTTCATTTTTGATGAGGTTCTTACAAAATTAGGGCGCTAAACCCCTTCTGGACTATTTATAGGTAAGAACTGCCCAAATCTCTACTATAATTGAGATCGAAATGAATTTAGTTAAATTGGAATTATATAATCATCATTATTAAAATTAAACCCTAATACACTTCTAGAAATATTTGTTAAAATAATTTGTATAGATAAACTTTAAATTTTCTTACTAAAAAGTTTTTACCGTTAATACGTATAGAACATGATAATTGTTATAAAATAATCTTTCATTTTTTAAATTTATATTCCTATAAATAAATCACTACAAGTCTACGATCGACTGCAAATTAATCAAATTGTGTTCAGAAGTGGTATTTTAATTTAATTTAAAAAGTCTATTCGAGTAAAAGTAAATTAATAAAATTGAAAATGCCATTCGTTATTACTTTTGAGTATATTCTAAAGATTTCTGTGAACTAATTAATCACGGGAAAGAGAGATTAATTCAGTTAAATTGAAATTTGCACACAATGATTTTAATATTAATTTTTTAACACTAGTAAGTACAGCATGAAAACTAAAAAATTCAATTATCTTTGTACACTTGGTGAATGACATTCCTACATCGAGTGAATACGGTTTTTGGCAAAAACTTGGTCGCTGTGAATTCTCTCGTCATTTTTGTTGGATGGCTATATATACATTATTTAATTAACAGATTGTCTCGACTCAGATCTGTAGTTTGTCATTTTAATCACGAAAAAGCGGCCGCTTTCGGACAAGCAGTCCATACAACGCACTCTTTCTTCGAGTGTACAGTCAACACGACCACAGTGAATGAATGACTCGACAAACGAATGATGAGGATCAAAGAGATAAAATTTTCTTTTACTTGCTCTCTTCGGGCAGCACTTGAATAGTACAAGAACGGAAATGGTAATTTTCAATTTATTATTAATACAGTATCAAGTAAATGCAATTTTAGATTGTAAACGCTACCGAGACACAAATTTAGGGATATTGTAACAGCCTACAATATTCTCCATTGATTTTATCAATTCATAGTACACCATTTTATACGATGAGAGAAGACATTGAATTCGAATTAGAGTATTAAATTCAAGTGTGTTCCAAAATAAATGACAAGGAGCAAAGGTGTTCTAAATAAAAAAAAAACAATTATTTTAAATTTATATCTTTTTTTTTATATTTATTATTATATCAATTTTTTTTGTTATATTTTTGTATGATTTTCAATTTTGTAAATTGTACAGCCACATAATATTTTATATTATATAATATTATTATTATTAATCTGTAAAATTGGAAAGTTGACATATCTAAATAAAGAAGTATAACACGTACATATACTAGTATTAAAAATTATTAGATTTATAATATAGGCCTAGGAAACTATACAATAATCATATTATATTATTGGTTTTATCATGCGAAAGACAATAACATATAATTTATAATATTATTATATTTCCAAATGGGTATTGTCTATATCTAATGAAAAAAATTAAAATAAAACACAGAAAAAGATAAAAATATACAGGAGTTTCCGTAAATATGAATTACTAATATTTTATATACGTGTGTGATTTTTTTTTTTGTGTGTAATAATATGTGAATTTTTATTTTTAGGGTGGCATTTTAATATTTTTACGAGACGGAAAATTATAACAATAAAAATTTTCCATCATATTGAAAATAAATAATTTTAACATACACAACATTGAAGTGTGTGTGGATGTAATATAATATTAAACAATATAGCCTTAAATTAATATTATTATTATGCCATAATAAAATGCATTAAAATATTTCAAGGCGTTTGTACATTTCATATTAATGTTAGGTCAACGAAAAAGACAATAAACTGATGGGAACGACAATAATAATAAACAACTTATCATTACAATAAATCACTAAATATTAATTTCACTTCAATTTATTCTTCTTCTCATTAACACGTATTATATATAATTAAATTAAACATTTATATTGTTTTTTTTTTTGTAATTTATTAAATTTGAACAATATAATGGATTTGAAAAAAAAAATTGAAAACCGATAATGGCTACTTGTTCCATACATTTTATACATATAATAAATAGTTATTTAAATACCAATTTGACGTATTGACCCCCCTCCCCTAAGCAATTTATAAATAAAATATTTTATTACACTTGCAACCTTTTTCTTTGTATATATATTTTATCATAACATAATGGTTTATACACATTACATTTTGCCCCGATGGCGAGACAGCCCTACGCAATTAACATAATAAATATTTATACCCTTTTGAAGCTCTGGAAGGTAAATGGAAAAGACCGAAATTTACTAGTATTGCCAAACACTGCTGCCCATGATATTTTCAAGCAGCCAGTCGTTTTTCATATTAAAAAAACAAAAAAGTTTCACCTCATGTATAATATTAATTAGTTAGAATTTTTGGGAGCGTCTAATTAATATTGAGGAATTCCCAGTGCATCTGAAACGACTTTGATCCCACTAAATAATTTTACAGAAAACTCGACTTGACATGCCTTCAAACTCAAAGTACAATGTAAGATTTTTCTTTGGGAAAAAACGATAAATTTGGATTTTTAAAGATGTTTTAATAGTACAATACGTTTCTCTAAGATTTCGGACATATAAGCGCGCACACTTATTTTACATTAATCGCCGGGGAATCAAAAACGATTTGCACCAGGTGAGATCTTGAAGCTCGCGTTTGTCAAAAAGATACATAATTAATATAGTATTTACATTTACCGCGTTTACCTCTTTTTCCGCTTATTCGACCTCATACTCCAAACTCTCATTCTACTATTTTAACAAAGAAAAAAAAAATTAAAATCAATCATAATAGAATAAAATAAATATAATACAAAACAACAAATTAATTTACACGAAAAATAGTATGATAAATAATTATTAATGTAAATATAAACTCTCAGTCGAAGGATTTGTTTGTTATTTTCATTCGTTCAAGTCACAAAAAATACAATAATATAATACAGGATCCGTTAGCCCAATAAAAAATTTAAGCACAAAATTGTTTTCTTCGCTATTGTTCATTCGACAAAATGTATAAAAAATGAAATAATAACAATTTGCATCATTCGGAATTGGAATAGACAGATGAATACAAATAACTATGTATAAATGAGTAGTCATAAACTTGGTTCAATTAAAAATGTAAGAAATTCATGTTTCTCAGGATGAGATCCTTAATAACTTTATAGTAGGTTGTTTTTAAGGATAATAACACGTTTATCATTAAATTCATTTTTCTACAAGCAATCCTAATGGCATTGTAATACTATCACAATATATTAAGAAATAATTCTTCAAGAACATATAAATACATATACAATATGTATGACATATTTATAAATATCATTATTATTATCAGGTACACGAGTCACGCGACACTCCACCGAGGAGTCTTTCATACGATGCATCACAATGATACAACATATGCACATTGTTAACATAACATTTTATGTACATTATTATCAGCATTTTTTTTTATCATAATAACACACACACGAACACGTACATCGCCAAGTGTAATACGATTAATCAAACTCGTCGAACATTGTCATTCGCTTAACCTTAAGTCGTTCAATTGAGCAAACACGCTGTATGCCACACACATTTCATATACACGCGACCACAGTATTACTTTACATGTCATGTATCTGCAACATACATATGCGTGTTAAGTACATCATGAGAACGGAAAAATTTCTGACCCTGTATCTTTTTAAGTTTCCTTATTCAAACCTTTACCTACCCAAGAATCTTATGACGATAACTTTTTTTTTAATACTTAAAAAGCGAGCGGATACATATTACACGATTACATCTACTAATAACAAATTATCAGTAGCCAATCCAAAAAGAAAATATATTCCTATAATATGTATATTAATATGACGGAGTTGCCATTCTTCATTAAAACTGATGCATTGAATATTATTTATCGTATTCTGATTAAAAGTCAATAAGTTATTATATACGTGGAAATTTGTTACCTACAAGTTATATTATTGTTTATTAATAAAAGCTTATCCTGAGTTTAAAAAAATGGTCTGATATTTACACCAAACAATATATTACCCCTCTCTTCCCTTTTTCTAGTAATAAATTATATGCATTCTTTCCTGAGATAAGCATAGTTCTTAACGATACACATTAAATTAATAAAATTGATTAAATGTCAATTTGCCCCCTTCCCCGAAACCTGGAAGCTGAACTCGGTGAAGATTCCATAAAAACGACTTTTATTTTTATCATTATCAATTTAAATTCGTAAAAAATCGTGTGACAGCAAAGGCGATGGACCTTAGGGAAGTTTCATTTTACAGGAAAATGTACGTGAATGTCAAAAAGGGACAATTGAGATCAAAAAACATCGGACAAAGAAAAAAAAAATCAAAGAGCGCGCACTACAAATCAGCGTCCCGTAGGGTTTTCATTGCCTTGGCTATACGTCTTTTGTTTAGAATATATCTTCACACGTCTCGTATATAAATATATTTTGAGTTATGGTCAGGTAATAGAAAATAAATAGAGATCTATCAGAACTTTTTGAGGTCTTCTTCAAACGTATAATACACACGCTCAAATTATTTTACTCTCTTGGCTTCTTTTTCTCAACAGTGTTTCAAAGAAATCAAATTATTAAAGTTTTAAGAATGTTATAATTAATCCGACGTATATTTATTACACAGTTGTGAACACAGTAGGGAACTCATAAATTATATTATGTTTTAATGCCCAACTCTACAATTAATTACTATAGGTATTCTTTATACAATTTTTGTCCCCGTATTATAAAACGGTCTACTCACAAAATGTTCATGTTTAATTTGTACAATTATAATATAATTATACATGTTTTAATATATAATATTTACCGTACATCATTATATAACTCAATAATAATTTATTAACAGAACAAAATAAAAATAGGTCTTGTGATTCATACACATTTAAGTATGTATATAATTATAAATAAAAATTTTAAACTAATAGTCAAAAGAAAATTATGAATAATGAGATACTGATAAATTTTGTGTTAAGATTTAAATATTAATATGTTGGTTTTTTTAATATTAATGTTAAGGTTATTAACTAATATACATAATAATTTAATAGTACTTGTTTGACATTTTTTTTTAAATTTTAATTTTAAAATTCTCCTCCACGAGTATGGCCAATCACCAACGTATATATTTATATAAATAATAATAATAAATTTAAAATATAATATATAATATATTTTATACAATATAATTTATTTTTAAATGTTTTTTTTTTTTATTTGGTGACTAGAGCTGAGTTTTTGGTGGACGTCGCTGGTTCAATTGTTAGTATGCATGAAAAGGATTCTGAAAGAATGGTATATATATTTTGCAGTGTGTGCTTAGCAAGTGTTTGTGTGAGTGTATGTGTGTTTTATGTTCATAATATGATAATGGATAATATATTTCAACCATGCAATTTAACACGGGGAAAGGTAATAGGCATAGGCGCAGCGTAAAATAGAATAGCACTAAAGTGTATAGGGAACGCAGACGTGTCTCCGGGTTTGTAGTAGAAGTATAGACGTGAGCAAACTGTGTCCGATGATCTCTTGATAACGCAGTTTTTGCACATGGCTCTGAAAAGAAGCTTCATTTTTTGATAGTAGTGTTGTAAGCGTGGGCTGTTTTATCACCGTGATGACAGTCGCTTTCATGAACATAATACATAAATATAGATTTATACTGATTTATATAATTTCAAAGTGTTTATGAATAAATAAAAAATAATAATATACAATCGATTTTTTTTTTTTTGTTAAACTGTACTTAAACAAAAAATTATCGTTTTTTTTTTTTTAAATAAATTTATGTTTTTATCGTCTTAGTCGTTTTTTTGCCATCTCTTTTTTGTTTTTTTTTTCGATTCTGAAATACAACGTCAAACGTTAAAATATTTTCATAACAAAATAAGGACGATAATTATTTTCAAAATAATATTTACCTTAAAATACCATTTCGGAAAGAGTGATACGGCAAGTAGAGAGTGCTACACCACTGTCGCTGGATCCGGATTGCACACTGCCCGTGTCACTGACCCATCCAGTTACGTCTACTTCGTCTGGAAAAAAAGAAAAAAAAATGAACACTAAGGAACAAATAGCTGGACAAATAGGAATTTTTAGCCATTGTGTCGTTTTGTGAAAGAAATTAGTCATTTGGCAATCCATTAATCTTTCACCGAAGCAAACACAAAGATGAAGACGCGCGGGCAAGTGGATACAATAATATTGAAGACCAGCAGTGAAAAATAAACCTTGGCGCTGGTGACATTTTCCTAAAGCAATTTATCGGCTCAAACGAAGGAAGCGGTGGTGGTGAAAGACTGCGGCGTTGGCAATTTATTACCGATGCAATGTGTCCTCCCGCTACCTGAATAAATCTTTTTCGTTGGTTAATTGCGTTCGCATTATTTCTACCAACGTCGCCGACACCCCCCTCCCCAACGTAGACGACGACATTTCGTCGTTTACCGTCACAAACAGAGTACACAATTTCTACTCGTATATATATATATATATATATGAAATGATAAGATAATAAAATATTATGACGTCATCACAACGGAGGTGAATTAATGATAACATAGGTATTATAATAACAGGCAGAGTGTTCTCTTAGATTGGAACGTCACCGTTATAAATCACTTACGATGATGTGAAATGATGCTAGATGATAACGTTATAATGAGCAACGTGTTAGTTTTGATTTTTCGCGGAGGGACGAAAAATAACAACAACAATAATGATGACAACGAAATATGTACATCTATATAAAGCGATATGATAACAATGTCACATGCCGTTCGGTATACATTATACATTATGTGTCTACAGCTGTATGGACAGCGGAATTCACGTTTACAGGGAAGGGTTTTCTCGTTTGCTAAATAATGCGCATAGTTTTTATACGCTATAAATTATCCGACCACCAAACGACCGTCATGGATGCAGCAGTGTTGTTAGAGCCCGGTTTGATTTCCGGCGAGTTGCTTCCGTGTCCTTTCAATCCCACTCCTCTCACGTCCAACTCTGTTCTCTGTGTACGCCCTCAAAAAGGTTTTTGATTTATCTCGTTCTGTGTTTTATTTTCACCATTTTCCTTTTTGTCCCCACCATCGTACCATACGACATAACCCGCCTTTCCACACTCGTTATACCGGTGTGACGCATGCTCATTGTGTTGTGTCACACACGAGGTTATACTTTCTTGAAGCATTTTAACATTATATATAACAACCACTGCAAAAAGAAATTCATAGAATTGTCTAAAATGGAAATTGAATGTGAATATTTTTGGTGGTTATTATAATAATTGTTCTAGGGAAATAACATATTTGTGACGTGCATACTTCAATAACGAGATTGCGTAAAGTTATTCATATACGTGAGCTTCTGCAACTGATATTTGTAGTAGTGATATTTTGCCAGGATTTGAGATGGCTTCCGGGTAAACAGTCTAACTGTATCAGCCAAAAATGTCAAAGGCTTATTCAATATAAAAATAACATAAAGAAAAAGTAACAAATTTTGCTGCCGTAGATATTTGGTAAGAATATCGTTTAAAAGTGTCGCACTGCTTAACAGCCACTATTCTCCTACAAACACACTCTTTGAAAAACTTCTATGATCGTACACAAAGGAATCCATACATAAGTTTTCAATTTCGGTAATAGATAACGCTCTGGTAAAAAGTGATACCCACAGCATAAAGAAGGGTAAAGATAGCACACGACCTGAAAATGACGACGGAGGAAGAAACCCGAGACCTTACTAACGATTTTTATACAATTAAAGTTAACACAGAGGAAAAAAATACTAAAATACCAAAGCCTAGACGTACAGACTACAAAACACTTGAAGTTTTCTTTTGTTTTTCTATCCAAAGGGTATTTATACTTTTCTTGTTTGTATTCAGGTAGATATTTTATGTGTGATGTATACGGTTTACGGTTAAAAATGTGTGCCGAATTACTTGGCGGTTATTTTCACCAGCCGCCCAGTATAACGTTTGCCAGTGCCGTATATCTGTCTGCAAAGTCATTCGACCGGTTAATGGAACAGAAAATTGAGCGCTTTTGAAAACGAAAGAGGAAAAACCGCTATCAACTTTCACTATAACGCACAAGGACGAGGATCGAAAACCAGACGTTTCGTTTCAGTCACCACCCGTTTCTCCTGTTTTTATTCTTTTTTTCCTGTGTGTATTTTTTCCTCGTATTTCCTCTGTATTCGCTGACCCCCTATCTCCACAGTCAGTTGGGACCACAGAGCTAATAACACTAAACCACATGTACCTCACCACAGCACTTTTCAAGATACATCATTATCCGTTCAAACAGCTCCCACCAACTTTAACCATACAGTCGTAAAATGTCAAAAACGTTTCTTACAAATTACTTCACTTCTGTCGGTTGGCAGAAATTCAACGAATTTAACCTTTTACAAACGCTTGAAAATATATAATCATCTACTTACAGCATATGCTTCGACTAACACTTGGTTAACACTCCTTGATATGTGCTTTTTAGAAAAATTAAATTAATAAAAACAATTATTTTACTAGATAAACATTAAATAAAGTAAAAAAAAAAAAAAAATGTTTATGAAACATTTTATCATAAAGGTAATAATAAACAATAATTTAATCATTCGAGAGGTAAATATTTGCAAGATTCACAAAGAACTTTTTAACGAATTGTAATAAATTATTTATAATATTCATTGAAAAACATTTTTATATTGAATTATCGTTTCCGAGTTGTTTAAGACTTTAATGAATGACTAATTACGCAAAACTGTTCTTTTTTAGCTTTGTGTGAATATTTTAAAAATCTAAATGATCGACTTTACTCAACCCTCAGCCTCTGACTTTTAACTATGAAAAATTAAAATGACGAAGAAGGAAAACACAATTGGGTACTTTATCAGTGCTCTGGTATTTTAATTTTGTACTCGCCGTTGGCGCCAGCTGCTGCGGTTTCGCCTAAAATCGACGCAGTTGGGTACATTTATGGAACTAACCAGAGTAAATTAAAAACAAAATGACGTGACCCTATTATAGTGGTGATCTTTGAATGCCCCGAAGACTCAAAACAAACTCCCATTGGAAACAATAGTTGAGAAATAAGTTAATTTAAATGAGTTAAAATTGCAAGTCAATGAAAATAAAGGAAAGATAGAAAGAATTACGCGGAAGTTGGTTTTATTAAAGCGCAGGGTCAAGAATTAAATTCTTAGAAGTTAACACTAACGAGGTATAAAAGTATCTCCTTTTGTTTCTTTCAGTTGGGTTTAACTATTAAAAAAATGTATAAACAGATGTATCCGTATTTATAATTTCGCATAAGTATATTCGATAAAATTTTTCCTAAATGAATTTAACAACTTGTCGATGTATATGAATCTTTTAGCAAGTTATTTAAAACTTACGTAAAAATATTACATTTAATCATAATTAAATATACTGAAGGGTCTAATAAATTTAATAGTAATCTAATGTTTCTCTTGGTACCATAGACATTTGGGATTAAACAGAACTACCACTGTTGCACCGAAGGTGTAAATACTAAGAGTAAAACCTCTAATGTGTGTTTTAAATTGAAAATCGTTAGCGCGAAATGTGCAATATAACGCAGCAGCTGCCATACTACATGGTAGCCCATGGGTTTCATTTAATTTCATTTTACATATTGCATCAGTGTATGTTTGTAACTTTTTGGTATTATAACAACAATAAAGTAACTTTTGAATATTAGGTGCTCGTTAGGGAGCAAGCGAGCATTGAGCATATAGTTTTGCGTCACGACCATGAGATGTGACATAATTAGTATAAAGCTGTATTTTAATTACTCGAGACTAATTTGAAAATCAGTTTACCAGCGCCGCTATCGTCATCTATTTCTTCCCATTTGAAAATGACTTTAAAACAATTGAAGAATGTGTATTGTTCAGACACTGGCAGTTTTCACGTTAAAAAAAAATCGATTTCTATGCTGACACACGGTAGTGAAGTAAATACTCAGAATAAAACAAAAAAGCCATGGCGGCGTCTATGATACAAACGATGCAAAATAGTTTTGCTAGAGTAATATTAAAATACGCCATTGATGATATAAATTAAAACGCAATTATTTGTCAACGAAACGACACAATCATTAAATAATAGAAATATAACTTACCTGATTCAGATATGGACGGCGACGAAGACGTGCTGCAAGCAGAAGAGGACGTTGATGCGCCGGAAGCAGTCGTATAGTTGCTGGACTCGGACACGGACCGGCGTTTGTTCACATTCAGCGTGGTAGTCAATTGGTCCAACCTCCGCCTAAGGTATCTGTGTTCTCGGCTTAATGTGTCTTTGTGCAGCATATGTTTTTTCTCTTGCGATTCAAGATTCTAAAAAAAAAAAATTAGGCTTAGTAAAAGAACAAAAATGATTTTATTTAATGACAGAAATAAATAATAATTGTTTGATTGCTCTGTGTTTTTAATAGCTTAATAATTAAATATGAATTTTAATTGTAAATAAATTTCATAATAGGAATAAAATTTTAATATTGTTAACAATTGTAATGGGGTCGCAATATCAGAGAACGGGTTTAGAAAGTGTAAGGGTTAGGGAAATATTTTACGGTCACACGACTTAGTCGATTTTTTTTTCCATTCGTTAATAATTTATCAGATCTACGTGAAAAACAATTGCGAATGATGCATACAAAGTAGTCATTTAAGACCTGGGTAAAAGTCTTCTAATAGTAGTTTGTTGTTTCACTTATACGGTTTTTATTAAGTATATTACATTACACCTTATATTATATAATATTAGGATGTAAATTTATTTTTTTACCGTTTATATCGTGTCACCGATACAGTAAAGCGATAGAAATAATTTTAACTGGAAATATCATAGTTTGACACTGAGGTGTCAAACTATTTATATTTATATTTGTGGAGGTAAAGATATACCAAATAAAGTTTTTCGAAGAGTCTTAAGCGAAGTTTCTAGCACTTGGAAGCCATTCATAATTTATTTTACAAGCTGACAAGAGTTATAAGGGCACCGCGTGAGTTATCATGTATTCTCTGTAGCCTTTCTGTTGTCTGAGTTCTATTCGTACTCTTCTTGTATGAAATTAAACTATTAATAACGAATGTCTTTCGAAAACGCATCTGTTGGATAGACAAGGATAGCAGAATTAATAATTTGACAAGAGCAACTGCCTCAGGTAAAATAACAACAATATACACAGTCTTCAGACTAAAATGCGGCTGTTCCTATCAGGCGTTGTTCAACCCAATCCACAGTACGCCCTCCAGAAAATACACACAAAATACCGAGTGAGTGAAATTAAAGTCTATTGTCTCTCTTAGCTAAAGTGTGACGAGAAAACTGAACTACACACGCCTTAGTTCCATATAATAATTTCCTGACTACTGTAATGGTCCTGAGAAATGTATGCAGTGTTTGAACAAGTGATGCTTTCCCGTATCAATTTTCATGCTATCAGCACAGGTAAGAGTAGCGAAAAACAGAAGCGTGTTCATAAAATTTTAGATTTCGTTTTGAAATATAATTTGGCTAACAAGAACAATATTTAACCACAACAACCAATGTCTACCTTTTTATAAAGAAATTTATGAATTAATTAAAACGTAACTGCGTCTATAATTAATGGAAACAGAGTTATAAATATTAGTAGAAGAAATATATTCATCAAAGTTCATTTGATACTCTTCTTTTTTTTCCTCGCCTTAATCCCAACTACTTGTAGTCGGCCAAAGTTTAAAATGAATGTTTATTTTATACTATGTTAATAAATTAAACATGTTAAAAAACATTTAACAAAAATGATAATTCCATTTTATTTTTAGTATACAAGCATACATGTACTTTCGATGATCACAACTTAATAATAAAACAAGTGTTACGTATAAATATTAGCTCTTTTATAAGTATAAAATCGAGCTTATAGTTTTTGTTACCAAACATAGTATAATTGATATTCGAATTAAAATTAGTCAACCAATAGCTCAAATAACAATAATATTATCATAGTTATAAGAAAAAACCAAAACAAAATGAAGAATGAATATCGATTGCCGAATTTTATACCTCAGCTGGAGTTATTTATTATACGGCGTTCTGAGTAGGCAATATAATGGCTTGACTGTGTTGTGAGTACAGATGTTGTAACGAAATCATAATAACGGTGTACGTTATATGATGAGACTTTATTATTATAATAATATTATGTTAGCAGTAAGACATCAGCGTCGTTCGTGAAATAACATTCCTCAGAGAGAATAGGATTCCATAGAAGACTGCGAAAGTTTATAAGTGACAAGATGACGCTTTGACTTTAATTAATTTATAAGTATATCGAAAGATTGTGATGCAGAATATAACATGAAAGTGATACGTAATTTAAGATGGAAAAAAATCTGTTTAAGAAATTTAAATGGAATAGGCTAAGAAGAGAGTTCGATGCTTAGATAACGAGGAAGTAAAACAGAACAGAAACGGTTGACAGGAATATCGATGGGATAATTTTTTCATAGCAGCCTTTATCGACTTCAAAGGTTTAACGTCAGCGCAATTTTAATAACTTTCATGTCAGATATCGATTGTGTGACCCATAATAACGAAAAAGGAAACATTTTACTAAGCATGCATAGATACATAACATGATGTATGTGAGGGTGAAATATTATTATTGTTTCCACTTAAAAACCATCTCGTAGAAAACTTCGGTTCAGTTCGGATGATAAAGTGGGTTTAAAGAGTACAGGCATGATGGAAACTCCGATATAAATGATGAGCATAGGCTGTTTGAAATTCTATTGGTGGGGAATGGTTGTGGACGGAGGGCGAGCGAGGACCTCCATCCATTGTTAACACTATATTAGATAAAAATTAATAGCCTACAATCACTGTGGCTTTACATGTTTCCTTTGAAAGCAGATAGGTTGATAGCACGACAACCCGTAGATATTTACACTGAACAAGGACCTCGCACACACATTTACAAGCTTACTCTTCTTTTATGTCATACCAACATGTTTTTATGCAGAATAGACAAGTTTCCTTTAAAGAATAAACCTACTACGAAAAAACTCAAATGGAACTACTTTATTAGTAAATAAACATTTTATTTACATGAAAATGCAAGTTTTTTATTTTAAAAACTAATACTTCTTTTTTTTTTGTATTTCTTTGGGGACTAATTTTCTGAGCATCAGATGTTCGTTGGGTTTGCGTATATTATCCACTATTTTTTCGAAGACAGGTAATCGATTAAAGTTATTCTGGTTGATGATATATGATTTTAATATAATAAATGTTATGCAAAAAACAACAAAAATGTTTTTTCATTCGCTGCGAATTTCACTAAATTCTTAGAGAAAATACAAACCCTATTTATTTTTCATAATACTCAAAAGTACATCCATTGTAGAGAGGGCATTCATTTTAATAATAATTTTTCAAATCCGGTAATCGAACTCAAGTTTATTATAAAGAAATTTCAACTCATTCATTCCATTAAACTTTTCTTGCAAATATTTCGACGAATTTTCTTAAACACAATGTCAAAGATTTTTCTATTGTACCTGCCGATTCTATTCAAGCTTTCCCCAAAAAAATAATGTGCATTTGAGTCTGACAATAACCATGCTGGAACATTTATAGTATTATCATAGCACTAAACTTTAATCAAACTTAAATAATGCAATGAATATACACAATACTAAAAGCCATATAAAGCTGCAGATCGAACAATAGATTTATTGTCACCCACACAACCACCACACACACCTAGTGGTTTGATTAGAACCATTGTGCAAATACGTCTTTTACTCAATACACGTATATAATTATAACCAAAACGGATTGTACAGTGTTTTATTCGAGGTGTTTAGTCAAAACAGAATGAGAAATGATAATAATTATTGTACAGAGAAGAACAGAGTAAACTAGAAGCGTTGAACGATGTAATCCTTTGTGTAAGTAGTATACAAACGCAATTTATTAGTATACATACGTCATAGTCATACTATCACTTGTTAATTGCATCGTTCCAATTGGGGAATTGGTGTAATTCAATTAACTGTGAATTAAATAGAGTGAATAAATAACTTTGTCTATTATAATTTTTTTTGCGTATGTTTTAATGTTTAGATTATAATAATAAATGTCATAAATATTATTGTATAACAATAGTTTGAAAAGAGATCTAGATAATTAGCAATTAGAGCGTATACTTTTTGAGAAAATGGCTCAAGGACAAAATGGAAGTTATTGTTCATTATAAGTTATAAGTTCACTGTTCGTTTCATAGTATAGCCAGGGGACAGCTAATATTTGATGTGTTTTAATAGTAGTATACCGGAAGAGCCGCAGTGACATACTCTCTTAATAAAGCTCCTCGACGGTAGTTATTTGAATCAAAGTCGGTTGTTATGATGTCTACGACTAAGCAAAATTGTTAATAAAGAATAATTAAAGCCAAAAGTTGGCTCTCTTCGAAAAATCTGTTCTGTCGATGAACGTTAAAATTATATAAAACAGTAATAAGTGCTATACTTGGTAAGTGCATATTATTAAAACAAATAATAATACATTGTTCAATAGTAAAAATTGAAAACTTGTGGCCAATATTAAAATTTTAAATATAAAAGTATTAATACAAAATTAAAAAATGAATAGTTAATGTTTTAAAAGCAATTTTTAAATATGTGTACAATACTCAGTGAAATTAGTTTACAAGAAAATTATTTTAACATTGAGTTAATTAGTGAAATAATAATATTGATGAATTCATTTACGATTACTATAGAGATATAAAAAAAATCTTTTTGACGTCGAAAATAATATTTATTTGAATTAATTTATACTATATTATTTGTTTTAAACTGAAATAAATTGAACGAAATCGAAATTTACATATGTTTACATTCAATTTTAAATAAATATATTCAATTAGTTTTTTTTTTCATCCCTTAGTAACAGCTGTATGCATATAGAGTTTACGAAGAAAATTACTTCGGAGTTAAACTTTTAAATAATATTAAAAATTATTTAAATCATATTATGACTGAAATTGACGAATACTATAATAAACATACGTCAATATTGGATTGACATCACTAATTCGTCGGCCTAATACCAATCAAGTAATGTTAACCGTTAATATTGTAAATTCCATAAGTCGGTAAATTTCATTGGGTCTCCAATACATATAAATAGGTTACGGATTCCACGGAAAGAGCTGAACGTATTAACGAATCAAAGGGATATATATAACACTAGCATCGCATCACATACAAGTATATAATTTGTCCGGATTCATTAATTTTAAACGGATTACAGCCATGATACCGAGTATCTGTTATTAACCTATAGAAAATGTCTGTTTTAGATAAATACAAAGCATGACGACTTTAGCCAATATCAAGATTTTACCTACATTAAATTTTACTGTAGGATATAATATTATATAAGTATAAACCATAAGTTTGTTTTACAAAAAAAATAAAATAAATAAATAAAATAATAAAGGTAATGGTTAAACATCAGAGAAATGACCCTCGGCAAGGTTTCTTCATAGTCGTCGTACGATCATTACTAAGGACGTGAAAGAAAAGAACATAATCGCCGTGGGCTGGGTTCTTTTGACCGTTATCGGTAGTGACCGTCATTTTCTACAACGTTATCTGTTCACCACAACGACATTTTGTTAGGGTACCGACACTGATAAGTTATTTGAAAGCGCCCGAAAAGAATATAAAGGGACATTTGTAAACCAGCGACAGCAAAATGGAGACTAAAAATAAAATGTCCAGCAAAGAAAAAAAAAATAAGCATAAAATATATATTCGATTGAAGAACAGATATAACATTCAGAAGCGAATTGTGTTTTATTCCATTTCTCTTGTGCTCATTTTGCTTATAAAAAAATTCAACCGCACGCAAAATTACTAACAATAAGACAAAGTTCGTCATTTGTTATTATTTCACCCTTTGCCAACCCGATTTATATTTCCTCAACTATAGTCCATGCATATAAACAAAAGCCTCGAGCCACTAAGCTGTATCATTTTTCTTTCTTTTTCTCCATACACATGTGTGTCAGAAAAGACTTTCTTTCCTTTAAAGCTATAACACTAACAAATAGACTTATTGTTTTTGTGAAAACCCATATTTAATTAAATTGTAATGTATGAAACACAGCAAATAATGTTGATATATAAACGCCAATGTTGTAAGAAATAAATTGTGTACATTTAATAAAAGAAAAACTAGAGAAAACTATTCATATTAAAGTGTTATAACATAAATAATTAGAACGTAATTACACAATGTAAACATGACCCTCGACTAGAGTAAGAATAAAAAACTGACAAATGTTGAATGTTACGAAGCACATAATGTTGACTAGATAGAACATTTTATGAATTTTTTTAATTGAAATAGAACGTCATTCATATTAGATTCAGCTTTGTGGGAGATTTAATTTAAAATACGCGAACTGTAGGCATCATACAATTTTAGTGCTTAGTTGAATACTTTAAAGTTTGTTATTATAATCGATTCCATTTGAAACATTTCTCTTGGTAATTCCCTGCGCATGTTGAACCCTAGTTACGTCCACGATTTCCTAAATAATTAATTCATATAAGCTCACAGACTGCCTACTGGCTACGCTGTCTTTGATTAATAATTAAATTATGATGTAAAAAACTATTTGTATTATACAAAAATTATAACTCAAAATATAATATAAATATGCAAGTATAACATACATGTTGATCTATTGAACTTACAAATGCCTATATGAATAACAAAAAAACAGATTGCATTCAAATATGTAATTACAGTTTAATTAGTTGTGAAAACACAGATCGTCCAAAAGTTGCCTAAATTCAATACATTTACGTTGTAAGTGTGTCACGAAGTGAATGATTTACTTTAAAGAAAAATATCAAACGCGACTAAGGTTTGAAATAATTTACAGTTTATAACTCTATAATACGCCAATCTTTGTATAAGCGGAGATTATATTCACTTAGAGTTTTTCCACTGTCATAAACTGACGACGAAAAAACCGGCAGTTTTTTAATGGAAAACTAAAAAACTTTATGGCATTAAAGCTTTTTATCTACACTGTACAAGTAACACTAGCGGTAGTTAAAAAGGAGCGTGACAAAACGTAGTAAATCGAATTAGTCGTGAAAATAATTCACTAGGGTATTAGTTATACGGCTACTGTTTCCTCCAATGTGGCATCTCTTTTGTCGTGGTTTGAGGAGGGGGCGCACTCGCGCGCAAGGGAAAGTGCGAATAGAGTAAAAATTCAAATGTAATTTCAAGTTTATTATTACGACTTTCTTTTCTGTCCGAGTATAATGATGTCGTTCGCTTTTATACACAGTGTGACGGCATAATAAATAACCAGCGACATTGAGCTTTTATAAATTCTGTAAAACAGAAGGGGATAAAAAAAAAGGATGATAAATTTTCGTTAACTATATATTTTTGGGGTGTCCTAAGCAAAATGAGGAATGCATCTCAAAGCACTTTTGGAACCCGTCCAACGAGTGCTTCGATAAATTATACTTTAGTAAAGTCATAAGCGTTTCAGCGGATTTATAGCCGAATAAACTTGCCTAGTCATTTAGTGTTTTTTTTCCATACGAAAACACAGCGTTTACAAACGTAAGCTAAAGATTTTCCCTGTCATTGTCTCTATACATAAAATAACAATTTTGTTCAACACTTAATTTTACCATGTGGTCGCCGGTTACTCAATTACCGAAAACTGTTTGAAATGTTTGTTATGAATATAACAGTTGCTCTGTTTAATTGCAACCATAGTTTCGGCAACATTGCTGTAGGCGAATAGCATTCGTAATCTTATTGGAATAGTTGCAGTGAATAGATTTTCCTGTTTTCAACGTGGTGGTATTTCCACTTAGTTGCGGTCGACCAAGCATTTAGGATACCCTTTTCATCCTCTTTGGTTTAGTATAATATCGTTTTACGCTGCTATATTTTTGGAAACTTTCTAGGCGTTTCCGGGTGTTTGGTTTTAATCTCGAAGATATTCACCCGTACCGCATAGCGTAACACGAGTTATAGGGATGAAAACAACAAGTACAATAAATGCACAGTGTAACAACATGAAAGAGTTTTAAGGATCAGCATTCATTGTTTAAGATTTTAAGAAAAAAAAAAATACACCGGAATGTCAAGATGCAAAATGAAATTAGAAAACCAAAAGAAAAAAGCCACGAGAAAAAAAATGTATCTAAATTTCAATATAAATGCAAATTACTTTAAATGTCGCAGTTTTTATCCGCAACGTAACAGAGTACTAGGAGGTACGTCTGTTGCGATCGTGTGTTGGTACAATATAGTTTGGACATGCGTTTACGGAAAAAAAAAACAGTAAAAGTAGACTAAAAGTATCAAATCAGTTTGACTAGAAGACCACTACAATGAAAACCGTACTTTAGAAGAAAGGGGTGGCATGAAAAAAGCTACCTAGTAAGTACTTTTCCACGCGATAC
Organism: Daktulosphaira vitifoliae; assembly: GCF_025091365.1. NCBI lineage: Eukaryota > Metazoa > Arthropoda > Insecta > Hemiptera > Phylloxeridae > Daktulosphaira > Daktulosphaira vitifoliae. The sequence goes on along the minus strand of NW_026099576.1, from coordinate 9,013,813 downwards.
TTACGACAATACATAACTCAATAATAATTATGGCTACTTGAGAACAACGAAGTTTTCGTTAAAAAGCAATTATAACTTTAACTGGAAAAATAAATTGGTTGCCATGCTTGACACTTTTTGTGTAGCTAACGTAATTTTAGTCTTAAATAGTTTACGTACAGGCCGGAAATTGAGAGAAGCCAAAAAGGAGAACTTTGGCAAAGGAATTACAGCCGTCGCTGCTGTTCACCTAAAGGAAACCGACTTTATTCCACAAGCCTTAGTCCAACGTTACCAATTAAAATCTTAATAAAACATGGCGAGACGAACAAAAGTAACATCGTGTCGTCAGTTGATTTATATGGTAATTTTATTGCACCAAGGTAAAATAATAACTTCTAAGTTTTCTTTTTGGTTTGTATAAAGACTATTTATGTAGATGTTTATGAAGTATGCTTTTTCTTTAAATAGACTAGCAACGGCCACGCTTGTTTTTGTTTTTCTCAATTTCCATTAAAAACCTTTTTTTATTGCTATTAGAGATTAATAATAACTACAGTTAAAATAATCTAGCATATTAAAAACAATTCAAATAAAAATTATATAGTCGAAAAGTTAACTATTTAAAACAAAATCGTCGAAAACTATAACATACAATATAATCACAAAAATATAACTAAAGTTAAATTAAACTAGATATAAGTCAATCATTTATAAAACGAACAAAATAATACTTAACCATCATCATTACTTAAAAAATTCACAAATGGTTTTATTCAATATAAAGAAGTTTCATTGGAGAAATTTTTCAAATCAAAAACTCATTGAATAGAAAATTTAGGGCAGAAACCGATTCATTTCTCTGTCATACCATTTTAAGTATCTCAATGCATTATTAGTATAATATTAACAAATAAAATCAATTATTGTACATCTATTGCATTTAAAAGTGGTTGTGGGCACAAAAAAAAAATGGTTTTGCAGCTTGCTCTCTATATTTTATTTCATTTACGCTAGACTTTATTCGCATCACGCTCGTCTTGGGTAAATCGAAAAAGTATAACTGTGAGTTGAAGGTACAGAAAGATGGCGACACAAGAGCAAGCAGATGAGCTTCAAAAATGAATGTTACAACAGAAATTGTTAGGCAAGATCTTTCAACAAATACGAAAATAAAATAAAACTAATAAAAAAATCCCGTTCGAAAATGTAATTTTTCTGACAGGAGGAGTTATCCTAAAGCAACGGGTCATGATAATACGTGACACGAGCTCTGATGAAGTTCCTTGATTGGTTTTGACATCGTCTGTATGTTTCTTCAAAAACACCTCATGGAAAAGCTTTTCGCTATAAAGCTATGTTGACTATGGTCTAAGAGAACAAAACTTACAAATATATATATATTGAATAAACAAGGATGGGGTAGATAATTAGAATCGGAAGGTGCAGATTGTTTTGCAGGGTAAATGTTCTAGAATTGAAGAATAGGATATAAAGTGTTAAAAAATTGCATTAGCCGAAATAAAAACATAAGAGGATTTTAAAAGACAAAACATCAATTGTCCTAAATGATAGGCACGCATTATCACTAACAGATATAAAAATAAAAACAAAGACGTATAAATACCAACTGGAAAAAAGAGACAATTATTCTTTTGTTATAACAATATTTTTGTTTTTTGATTATTCTTTTTTATTCTTCATACAAAATAATGGTTAAATAAAGAAAAATATTATTAGCTCTATATTGACAATAACATTGTAAATATTAACTACTAAAGTTTTTTTTCAGAAAGTTAAATTATTTCTTGAAAGTATCTCATTAGTACCATTAGGATCAATTAAAGCTAAGGTGTCTTACTAAAAAAATGTTCACAACAGATATTAATAAAATAATGACGCAGCTATACAGTTAGGTAATATTTAGCGAACAGTGTTTAAACTAAAATTATTGATTTTTTATTATCAAAAACAACTTAACAAACACACACAATCAAAAAAATAATAATAATAATTGTGACTGTAAATAACTATAAAATTATTGTGTAATTGTAGTGTCATCAAGGCCACGGTATAAACAATTTTTAAATTGCTCATTGTTATTTTGCTCGCAAATAAGTTATTTAATACGTACAATTTAGTATAAAAATTACATCGGTATATTAACGAATTAACAGGCATAGTTTTTATCACTAAAATGTTTTAACTAATAGACTATAATTATACTATTGTTTACATAAGATCTGTAAACTAAAATAATTTTTAGTTCATTACTCTAAAACATTTACTAATTAATTACCTAATATTTTCAGAGTAATGAAACTAATAAAACAATATACCTATATTATAATAAAATTATTAAAAATAAATTCAATATGCAATATTGAATACTTAAAATAAATCGAAATTACATAATGTATTAATTTACATCATTAAAACTGTATTACTTTTTGTTATTGGGTCCATCTTAAATATTTTTTAATAAATAATTAACGTACTGGACGAGTTTTAAAGAAATGAAATCTAGTAAATCTAGTGAAATCTAGAGTGTTCGAAATACAATTTTATTTTTTGTGGTGCTTGCTATACAGTAGTTGGGGTCACAAGGGACAAAAAACCCCAGGGAAATCGCGACAACAAACGAATAAAACCAGTAATAACGAGTCGCCCAGTGCGTGTTTTGTTCACGTTTGTCTTATCATATATAAATTGCAAGTTCACCGAAAACTTTGGACACTGTCACACTTCTGGGACCGCCTGAAGTCCCCAGCAACTCTTGGCGTAGCCTGAGATTCAGCGAATAGTTAACGCATACTGTTTTCATAGCTAACGTTATGTTCGTAAGGAAATTGCCAACTGAGAAGAATATATTGGTTAGTAAGAAGTTTTTCCTCGTGTTTCTCTAAGGAGATGACGAAACGGAAAAATATTAATTGAAAAAACACGTGAAAATCCACTGTTAAAAATATTAGGCAATGACGGTGGTTATAGCAACAAAATCTGTAAAAGAAACAAAAAGGGGAAAAAAAAGAAACTAAACCAACCAAGGGGAAAATCGTAACTTTTTAAAAGTTCATTTGTCATTTTTAGCATTGGAGCAGAAAAGAAATATTGAATAACGCGTAGACGGTACAATACGCGTGGACAGTGGGGATCTTTTATTATTATTATTATTATTGTTATCCCTCTGCCTTCCAATTGCACTATTTGGAAATTTATTTTGCATTTAAAACACCACTTGGCTTAAGCAAAAAAAAAAAAAATGCTTTACGGATTATTCTTCACTGTTATTGTTGCTCCGTGCTGAATCAGTGTTTATTAAAAAAATCTCTTTTCGATGTAACGGCGTGTTTTTTTTTTTACTTGAACTTTATTAATGAACCTTATACGTCAGGAACGATAGAAGAGTGGAGGTGAACTTTATGAATTTCTTTTTAAGGAAAATATTAACGGTCGACAGTCACGAGGGATGAGGGAGTAGACGCAGAACGAAGAAAAAATAAGTAAAGAAGAGATGAAAAAGTAAAAATCTCGGCGCGCAACGGTTGGATGAACTTTCTGATTTGCAAAACAACAGCCGTCGGGTGCCATTTATTATTTGTCTATTCGCAAGACCGAAATTCTTGGGTTAAAACCATAAATCACTCGGCAATATGGCCGAACGTATAAAAGGTATAGAGGAGAGGAGAACATTCGATCATTTTGTCGAGTTTTCTTTTACAAATTACTGAGAATGATTTAACTTCGTTGAAGTATGACGCGAAAAACGCAACACGGCATTTGGAATATAGTAAAAAGCAAATCACAGCAAGAAGTTGAAATATGGTTTAACTTTACTGTGCACATATGATGCATTAGAACTTGTCAAAATATACTCTAAACTTACCTTACATAGGTTATAGACTAGAGTTGAGGAGATGAGAACAAAAAATCACGTCGCTATTAAACAATATATTCAATTCGTCGCATTTTCTGTTGAGAGTTGTTTTGAAATCGTTATGTGCGGTCAAAGTTTGTTTGCACAAAAGTTTCTCTCTTTAAATCGGTAAGCAATAAATGAAACTAAAAACGAATAGTTAGCATAATATATGAGACAAGAGCAGGGTAATACATATTTTCCATCGCATTCCCTTTGGACCACCTAAAGGGTCAGGAAATTCTATTGCTAGTCACGTATCGAGGACGATAGGATGTATAGAGCACATACAAGCACAAACATACATGATGAATATATATAATAATACAAATTGAACGATAGTACAATACTGAATATGAAAGTCTGAAAGAAAAGCGAGGAAATCAACAAAACAGAAAACCTGAACTCTTGTGTTATTACTTATACATATCAGTTTTTGATCGAAAGTCATTTGGGCCTTTCTAAATGTCTCTTCTAACTACTAATATTAACTAACCTTCAACTATAATCATGCTTTGTTTTTTTTTGCACATTATATCAATCACTATAAAGAAAAAAAACTATTAGAATATACAACAATTAGTAGATAAAAAAAATGTATATGTAAAGTATTATTGTTTATCTACAAGAATATCTCAATTATAATTCTAAGATAAGTAGCTAATAGTTTTTAAAAATTAGAATTGTTACAATATTAATTTTTATTTTCTTTGTTTAAATTTCTTATATACGTTTTCATGTACTTGTCTCATTTATGTCATATTAATTATTTAATATTCAAAACTTTTACTAGAAAAAAAAAATTAAGTAAATGTTTTAATTATATTAGTACTTTCAATTTTTATTTTATTTTTAAATATAAAATGTAAGGCTTTTGAAAAAAAAATATTTAATAGAATGTCTTTTTCATAATTTTTACCATATAATAATATCTAAAGCACTATTAAATCTTCTAAAAAACATTTGAGGTCACTTGGAAATACGTTTTTAAGTCGATGAAATTGAAAGCATAATCAGCAAAATGGGTACGTACAATATTTTTTGGTCAATGCTAATGTTGTACTCTGCGGCAAGGGAATACACAATGCGTAGTATTGAGGCACACATCCGTGAATCAATTTTTACACAACACTGATTTGTACCAGAATAGGTTTCCAAGCCAACCACCACTAGTATCATTTTCTTCGCTTCTAACGGTTCATTCGACAAATATAAAAAAAAAAAAAAATGTTCTCTCTGGTTTATTCTACTCGTGGTAGATCGACAATTTTATTTTATATTTAGAACACGTGTAGTGCGAACCACGTGTGTGACAACAAAAAACTGTATACTGTGTAATATTATTTTGACAGGTTAAATATTCTGCAAAAATATATACTCATGTTTTATATACTTTTTTATAGCTTTCAATACAAAAAGTATTGATATAGCTTAACAATTAGCGATAAGAATTAATAAATAAGTTAAACTAAAGTATAACTCGTTATTTAAGTTAGGAGTAAATATATGATAAAATTTAATAATAAAAAAACATCAGATACGTTTTTGGTGTTACAATAAATATAGTTAAATTAAAAAAACAGCTGAATAAAAAAAGAAATAACAGTTGAAGTATTGAAAAAGTTCAAGGGCCGAAGAGATGGCATAACATTCGGTAGTAAAAGAACAACATTGCGGAAGGAGAATATCTGAGAACTTAATATTAAGACATGAAAGGAAAAAGGAGAAGCCAACGAAATAAGAATAGACTGAACCAAATATAAGATAATATTTAGAGAATTTAGAGAATGTAATCTCATTGAATACATAATTGACAAAATTAATAGAAAAAGATTGTAATTCTGGCTTTGGAGAAAAGATATATTGATAGTTAAAATAAATAGGCAGGGAATAAAGTAGTGTCTGGAATGTATCATATTTTGTTAATTGCTTTTTATTATATATATTTTAATTTATCCCTTACTTTAAAGTTAAGAAATAAACGAAAGTTCAAAATTAGTAATTGTATTATCAACAAATCGTTTTTTCATTTTGATCACTGAAGAATACTCGATTTTACACGTCACCGGGTATTAAATAAAGGGTACATACTGCGTTATACAACTATAACATACGTGTATTATTCAATGAACGCATTTACTAACATAACTGGAAGGATAATTGATCACTCAGAAATATAATAGAACCGCTAATTGGGCACTTGAAAGGAGTAAAGTTAGGGAAATTGAATACTTGTTGTGGATGATTTTAGATTTACGGTTGCCTTGAACATATAAACATAATAATGATACAACAGCAGTAAGCGCTTCCTTTTTTCCACAATATCCAATTTAATAATATTAATATGATTTTATTTAAAATTTGTACATCAAATTATGCTCAGGATTTTAGTTACCATAAAACAAGAATAAAATGTTCAACAAAAACTTATTTAAGAAATGAAATTTCTTATATAATATAATATAAAAAAAAAAGAATTGACCTAATTTATTCAATTAAGCAAATTTTAATAATGTAAAATAAGGTTTAACCAATTAAAATATTGAGCTAATGCTTAGATTGTGCATACATAGACATTAACTATAATCTCGCTTTTAATTTTATTAATACAATCACATTAATATAGTCCATAAAGTTGAAAACAAAAGCTCAGTGCACCAGCATAATGTAAATAAAATTAATTCTGACAGAATTTTTTCCTTTGTTCCCATTTACGAAAACACCGCTAAAAAGTGGGAAAATAGAGAAAAAGTAAGTCCCACACAATAAATAAAAGCTATCGTTTTTTCTTTGTTTGCAAACCAAAAGAAGAGTAAAGGACTAGTGCGAAAATCCTCTTTCTTATACGTTCTTTTTGATATTTAAATAAGGTTTTCATCTATCTCGATCCCTATAGTATTCTGAGTTCTGGATTTCATCACGTCTCATAAGGTTACGATGTTATTACATCTTCAGTTAGAATAACTGTTACATGTTCTTACAACGAGGAGTACAAAGAAGTTGCCCACTTCTGCGTACATCCTATCTAACCTAGACAGCGCTTTGAAATGGCAGTGGAAATATTTATTTATTTCCTATTAAACTTAATGCATTATTTTGCAAGTTTAAAATCCAGCAGTTCTTGTATTGGAAATATTGCTTAAAAAAAATTCCGACTTTATAGTTATAGTTTTCGTCGTCACTGTCTCTTTACAAGATGTTATTAATAAAAAAATCATAGACAAACTCGCTAAAGATAAAAATTTCAGTAAAAAATTTTCAATACGATGAAAAAATATATTTTTAAACTGCAAATAATAAATCAACATCAGGAAATTTTAAATAATTCTAGTTTACACATATTTCATTCCACTTTCATTCAAAGAGTCTACATTTGATTTAATTAATTAATATCTTCTATTATATTTCCATAGAAAAAATCGCGATAATCGCTGGTATGTGTTGTTACTTTGGGAACTCTTGATATGCAAAATAAAAGCTCCATCACTAACACCTTCATGTAAAATAATTAAGCCATGTTCTATGCAGACGCATACACTCGCACTTCCTCGTCGCCAACTAAGTTTTCCTTATACATAATAAAATGCTTTTAACAGGATTAAAAGTCTCAATACTCTTGGGGCGATGGAGAATGGGTGTGGCAAAGCAACTCAACGGTACACTTTTAATTGTAGTCATGTGACACATTCATCTGTAACATTATCAGCGATATTCACAAAATTGTTTAATAATAATGTGACTATAAAAGGTACAAATCCAATTATATTTCGACATACATGAAATTCTAACTTAATTTTCAACTTTTAACTGAATAAATTTTAATTCAAATGAAATTCGATTTAAATTGTTTTATAGATTGTGTATGCAAGACAATCGTTATTTTATAAAATAAAATAGAGTTTTTTTGTAAAAAATTAAAAAATTTTGTATTTAAAAAATTCGATTAAATATTTCGTCAGATTTATAACATACTAGCCGTGTAAACTAACGTTAAATTCTGTATAATTATTGATACTACTAAAAATTCTATAGAAATTTTTAACAATAGAATACAAGATGTTATAACAAGTCCAGTCGCCTGGAGACGGTACAGTAGGGCACGACATAGAGATATCCATTCTAAATTGAAATCTAACAGAGTTTAAAATAACTTTCATAAAACGCTTCAAGGTGATGATAGTGCTGAAAGAAAGATCGATTATTCTAAAAATCATTAGGTCATGATAATTTCAGTGCGAACTGAAATTATAGTTTTTATAAGCTATTAACAGCTAAAACAAATTAAAAGGAAGAGGAAATACCTTTAGTATACTTATTCAATGGACACTAAAATTTGCAAAAAATCACCATAAAAATAATAAGACTTAATATTTATTTAATTTTATATTTTTCTAGGAAATATTTTTTTAAAATTGGGGAGTACTAAACCCTTTTTTATGTCTATACTGTTTGATCTATTATATAGACGCTAAATATGTATAAAAATAATAAATTACAAAAAATAATTATTTTATAAAAAGGTAACATTTTATGTTTAACATTAAGGGCCGTTAACATATAGAAGACAAGTCGTTGAGACATTTTTTTAAATTAGTAGTATATTATATAACCTCGCATTCATTATATATTTAAAGAACGCAGGATTTCCGGTTGAGTTTTCCAACATTTTCAAAATTTAAGTTGAAAAGATTCTACTTTATAAAAAAAATGTCAACATTCTATAATATAAAATAGTCATTTAAAAAAAAATAATTTACCAATGAAAATATCATAAGGTAATAAATAAAATATACATATCTGAAAATTTAAATGATAAAATCGATAATTTTAAGACATGAATAGCATATTTTTTAACTATAACAGTCATGTTCACATAGAAGATAAGGTAGTCGGGACTAATTCATATTTTTTTTAACTGTAATATGTAACATAAAATTTAACATGAAATATTTTTAAATAGTATAGTATTTCCGTAACATTTTAACAAAATAAGTTAACTTTAAAAAGTTCACATTTTATACAAAACTTGCTTTTTAACCACCCTCACCCACAGTTTATAATAAAAGGCTTGGTTTCTTTTTTTTTTAAAAAAAAGGCCTAAAATCTAAGGTGTTTCTATAAAAGTATTTGCTTTGACTTATTAATATTAAAAAAATGATAGCAATTATTAGTAAGAAATAACGTAAAATTTGCTTTCTCTGAAATTTTAATTGTTTTTAGAATTTTCTAAAACTAGACCAAGTAGACTAGAACATAAACTAAAAACAATATCTGATACTTTGACGAATTATCGAGTGAAATTCGTTCAATAAGAGCTGAGAAAAAGTGGCGATAAAAAGCAAACATAGTAAAGCTGTCTTCTAAATTTAACATAGAAGCATATAGTTAATTTTATATGAATAAAATATCTCAATATTTGTAGTAACTATGTTTTATAAATAAACCGTAATATGGGTTCTCTTTACTAGTCTAATTTCTACGGTCTTATGTAAAAGTTTAACCCTTCGTTGTTTCATTAAGGAAAGACGATAATTATGGACCTTTGTTAATTAAAATTCAGTTTGATGTAGTCTCACCGGACAGTTTCTCAAAGACACTTTGTATAATCTTTCATTATATATATTATTTACTGTAAAGTACATGTATTACAGAATAGGGTATATAATGGTGTTTACAGGATAATCAATTTTGGGTCAAGTAGTCATTTTATAAAAATAATTTGAACATTTTTAATTTTTGAAAAGATTAAAATTATAACAACACGTGTTTTCTTATTTCATCTCTTCAGGATTAAAAACATTAAATGAAGTTATTTTGAAGAATAATAACCATTTTTCACTTAATAATTTCCTTAAGATTTAATTGATTAAATCTGATTAAGAAAATCATGTAAATTTTACTTTAAATTCAAATTTGAAAACATTCTTAAATCGCAAACGATTGATCGGATAGTAAAAATTGTTAGAAAATAAATTCTTAACCACATATTAATCTAGAGTTTTTTGAACTAAATAATTCATTTACAAAAATTTAAATAGTTTCTAAAAAAATCATTATTTTTCACAAAATTTATTACTCTGTGTAGTTTTTATATAATTTTCACAAAAATGTTATAAGGCCAATAGAATGGTAAATATTATTTAGTGATAACGGAATATACTATATTTTAATTGAATGTTGTTAATAACGGTACCTTAATAAAGCGCTTAGCTTTAGTAAGAAGTCCCAGGGTTGTATGCCGAGACGACTCGTGGCCCAGCGGAACCATTTCTTTGAGTTTCTCTAAGCAATTTCTTAGATGGGCTCGTCTGTAAAAAGAAAAACAAAGTACATAATTAATAAATGTAGTGCAAAAGATTTAAGTAATACAGAACCAACTTTAAGTGTACGTCTAAATTTCATAACATATAACAAGTCTTTGGCGAGTTCAAGTTTTAATTTACCCCCAAAAAAATAGTAAATAAATATTAAAATAACTGTTCATGGGGTATAGCGTACATAATTTATGTAATGCCAGGAAAAGTAGTAATATTTAATCGGAAAAGCTTTTTGTTTATTTTAGAGAAACGCATAAACTTTTATTATTATATTATTTGTAACCTGAGATAAAATATGAATAGACAATTGTTGGAAAAATTCACATATATACCCTAAAGTGTTTATTCACTTGCGGCATGAAACACTGTTATATAAATAAAATATACATACTTGTAAAAATTACAAGTATTGGTCAGGATAAAAATATAATGGAATTGACTAACCTTTTGAACGAACTAAAGAAAAAATCGTCATTTGGTAAGTGCCTTTTTCAATTTACATAAAATAACTTTTCTTCAGACGTTCCATTTGAATAATATTATAAGGACGGCTATTATTATATTTTTAACCAAATAATACTTTTTTTACAATAGTTTATTTATGTAAAAAAAATTTAAATGGTGTTTATATTTCAGCTATATAATGATACTTTGAATGTTTATGCAACATTATTATCTAATTCTGCATTTTTTTACAAAATACGAGTCTACATTCGCTCAACGAAAAGTTTCACTGCGATAACGACGTTTTTGGAAAATGCGAATGGGCGCCAGGAAACTTAAGAATTGTTTTCGATGGCAAGATAATTTCGATAGACAGAAATCTGAAAGTACCGAGAGAATATTCCCATAAAATTCGAGATCTTGACGGTGGTCGCGAGACCTAAAGTTTCCGCTTCCAGACCAACTCTTCAATTTGCTTTACGTTAATATGTCATAAAACGTTTTAGGCGCATTTCAGCTTGAACAACAAACACTCATGCACGGGAAAAGTTTGGTATTGATTAATCAGCTGAATAAGTAACACACAAACTGTAAAACATAACAACAATAAATTCTTATCATCGCGGTGAACACTCGGTATGCGCTAGAGCATAAAACGAAAACCGATGGCTTATTGCCGCACATAACAAATCAATTGCCGAAATTAAGACGTCAGGGTGGTCCCTCCCTTCTTTATATGTCATTGAAAGTTATTTGTAGCGATATAAGTTTGCTGCTTTTGCGTACGCTATTATTATAACGGTTTTTTTTTTTTATTGTTTGACGTACACCAACTGTCCTTTCAAAATAATTTATGTCCAACAAACAAGTGCTTACAACCGTTACGCAATATAAATTTAATTAATTGAGACGATTCGAGTGAAGTAATAAAATTTTTCAATTTGCTCTCACGGTACGAATAAAATAAATCAATAATTATAATTAATGAATGTAAAAATCTCGGTAAAACTAAAGAAGGGTTTATAATTAATATCATTACTGCGAAGAGGCGAATAATAGAAAGCACCCTTTATTCAATCATTCTATCAGTTTGTAGAAAGGGACTTTTGTTTGACGTCGAATGACGTTTATTGTCTCACATGGGTATTCTTTTTTTTTTTTTGACACGCCATGAATTCTTCTGGAGCGGATGAAAAAGTTTTTTCTTTTGAATCCCATCTGGAATTAAATTAAATACATAAGAAACGAAGGGTTGTACAAACTTAAGAGATTTTACTAACGAACAAGTATAGTCAACGTTTTTCGGATATATACTACGTTTTATTAAGAAATTTATTAGTTACAAAATTTCATTCCGCTGGCTGAACAATCCTACTAGATAATGAGACGGATAGTTATGTCCGCGTCTACAAAGTTCAATTAAGATTAGGCGGAAGAGAAGTAGCAAGCAGTATAACTTTCCGGTTTTAATGGCCGTAGTGTAGATAACGGCTGACAGAATTCGTCAGGAAGTGCTTTAAACTCTAGAAATGTTTGTATTGCTTGTGACAGGTTATTCTCACACATCATCAGACCAGTGAAAGATAAGTGAAGACGAATACTGCCAAAAACAAAATAATTTGTTTTATAACGTCCTTAGAATAGGAGGAAAATACGGGTCAGTTTATTAATGATCCCAAACATTTCCCAAGAAAATTATTCAATTAATCAAGAATTAAATGAGATAATGCACGATAGGGATCTCTAAGTGAAATATATATCACTGATAGAAGAAATGTTTTAAACATGTAAAAGCGTTGAATCACTACACGGTCATCAATTTAAATATTCTTTAATAAACGTTCATCATACTTCGACTGACGAATGTGTTGACTTCATATATAATATATAAAAAAATAATTTATATGAGAACTTTAAAAAATATATTGTTCATCACTATTTGAATAGTATGATTAGTATTAATAGATAGTACCACGCATCGAATCCGTTATGGGGTTTTTGTCGTGATCAAATAATAGAATCTCATTTTATAATTATCGATTTCAGGATACTCGTAATACACTTGACTACTGGCCGGTGGTGTGAGTTTACCGAGGGTACGTTGTATTTGATAGATTGGCTGCGCGAGGTTTAATATACATAAAGCGACTACTTTCTACCCCATCCATTACACAAACGATCCATCAGAAAAACTATTGACAGGAACGCGTACAGCTGGCTAAATAATTATGTGAGACTAAAACACGAGCATTTAGCGCTCAGCATTAAAAAAAATGCATTTAGAGCATCGCGGTGATGTTGTCACAACATATTTTATAAGATTTGGAAATAGAAAGTAGACAGAAATTGAATCGTTGAACGAACATTAGAGGCAGAACTTCTTGGTTTTGTAAAACGATTGGCACTATAAATTTTGTAAATTAAAGACGCACGTCTCGCCCGTCTACACCACGTAATTTCAAAATTGAACAAAAACTGTCATTGGCTTTAAAGGATAAATTGGCGGCGCTTTTACCGTTTGAATGATACTGGCAATACGTCTAAGCGAATTAAAATAAAAAGCTCGTCACAATGTCAACATAATTTAAAGTTAAAACGACGTAAAATATGATTAAATTTGTCGGCTGACAACAAATCTCAATTATCCGTAAATCATATAAGTCAATTTTCTTTCTGTCATTTTTTCTTAAACGCTGTCAAAAATTAGTTAATTGAATTCGTAAGAATCCTGATGACATTAAGGGAACGCGAAACTCGGTTTGTCCGTCACCGGCAATTTGGAGAGCATTGTAATCATCATACCAACGCTATTACAAGGGTTCCTTTCAGAAAAACACACAGCGGTATTTGCAGATGGAAATTAATGATAAAAGTGTCCTCGTTCAACACAGAGAAATGATGGTCTAAATTAATAATTGTATTATCGTGCAATTGTTGTCATTAATTTTAAAGACCAATTCGCGATTAAACATTTAGATCGGCATTATTAATTCGGTATAATTGTAAAATGAAGAATTTGATTAAAGGTAAACGCTCACGATTTTTCTTTTTATATCTCAGGTCATACTGGAAAATTAATTTCATAGAAATTGTATTTTTTTAATATAATAATTAGTCCATAAAACGAAAGTGAAAAAATTCATCATCTTTACGAATACCAGAAAAAAAATATGCAAATAAAATATGCTGCCTGAAGTTGAAAAAGTAAACGAATTTTTAGATGATAAAAATAAAATTAAGTTGTATAGACTTAACGTTAATTATGTTAAGTTATAGTTTCCTATCCAGCGTATTTCTTAAGGCTATTCTTGACAAGTAAAATTATTACATCGTATTCAGACAGCGTATTTTATAATTTCTTACATTAGGAAGGATAAAACGAAACAAAAATCAACATTAATTAACAAACTTCCCAATTATCTTTTTATTCTGCTGACTGCCGACTATTTTTATTATACGAGCTTTTTTATTGTTGGAAAACCGACCCGAAAGAATACAAATTAATAACTTCACTAAAAGAGTCGCGTGTTATGTTGAAATTAAATGTAAGCACAAAAAAGAAGCTCTTTTTCATCCAATTTGGAAATTCGAGTTAAATAACAAGAACTTATACACACGGGATTCATTTTTACACGCTATCTTATTTCTTTATAGAAAAGATTTGTTCAAAAGTAATGCACTCAAACTAAATCACTATACTTTTAATTAATACATCTTAAAAACATTCGATTAAACTTATATTGATACTTATAAAAGTTTTAACTTTAATAAAAATCGCAAGAATAGATCATATATAAACCCATAAAACAAATATTGCATTTATGTAGAAAATAACATATTTTTTAAAGAATATAACAAAAGCATACATTTTTAAGATTCTATGTAAAGCAACGAATACATAATGTTGAGTTCTATTCTTATTGAACGTTTTACGAACATGATGTAATCAACGAATTCTGCGCATAATTAGTACAATCATATTTAGTAAAAAAAAAATAAACGGTACTTTGATGTTATCTAAGTAGTTATTTAAGTAAAAAAAAACTAATTAAGGGTGAAATCAAGGGCTAAAAAAACGTCGCAGAACGCAAAACTAACCAAGAATGTTATTTTTTGAAGTTTTGTATACAATCAGAATTTTTTATTGAAACGATTAATGTTACATAGCAATAGGAAAATATACTTAAATAATATTATTTAAATACTGTCGCAATAAATTAGTCGGATTTTCATATTTTGTTCACTACTATTCTTCTTTTACGCGTGTTACGTGATTTACAGCCGACCCAAACCCTACATTTTTAAGTGACCCAAAGTGCTTTATATTACTAAATTCATCTGGCACGTCAAAGCAAAACCCGCCAATCTTACAGTACCACGGACGGTAACCGCTTTTCAGAGTGACACTCGTATAGAAGCGTATGGAATGACAGAGAAAAAATATAAAGGGAGGGTTTTATAATAGATGGAAGTAGAGGCGGAGAAAAGGGATTTATCTTTATTGCCGTCGGATACAAATTACCAGGGTTCGGACTATAGTCCGAGAGTATTTGGGTGTGCACGACACAAGCTACGGTACTCTCGATTAAAAGAGATTTACTGGTCTGCAGTCGGAAAAAGAGACCGTAATACAACCGGGAAAATGTTTTGTATATAAAACCCCGACGAAATTTTCAGATGCGGGTCAAAACGACGTTGAACAACATCAGGTGCTTAATCAGTAGGGATGATAAACAGCAAAAATTTTGCAAGTCGTAAATTTACAATTTAAAGCACAGCGACATGTAAGCTAAAACTTCGCATTCTAACATTGGGTATTAACGTCCAACACAAGCGCCAATAAAGCTCTTCACAATGAGTTACACATAGTGTGCATAATTCCGGTTTTGTTTTAAATAAATTAATTTGTCAACGTGTCAAACTAATAATCTTAAGTGCGAGTTGAAAACTATAAAAATTCAAATAGAATTTAGAGATTCTTTATACATAAATAATTACACCTTTTTGACTGTTTGCTGTGGACTTGTCAAAACCGTAGAGAGAGAATACTATTTCGTTTTATTGTTGGCACACTATAAAGAAGTAAAATTTTATTTTAAGCAATGGAAAATGCCATTAAATGACATTTTAATCCATTATTGTCGGACAGTTTTCGGTTCTTTAAGCAGTTTACTATGAAACGTACGGATTTTTCTCGAGAAACAGACTGGAACTTAATGTTATTTATGTATTCGTTTGAAATCAGAAGAGCTCTTAAAATCGACATTTTTCAAACCATCAAAGGTTGCTTGAAATATCTCATTACATGCCTTTTGATGGGTAAGATTTTCAAGAGAAAAGCGAAAATTAAATAATACATTTTCAGTTTTAGAACGACCTATCAGAAATTATACTTTATTATGAAACATCTCGAAGCTCATATTACAAGAACCGAGAAAGATTATTTATTTAAGATTTATACTGTTCGAAAAAATTATAGGGATTACTATATTGACGATTCATCCAAATAAAAAATATTTCAGAGTTATAAAGGTAGAAAAATATCGGAATGAATACATATTCCAAAATTAGAGAGAAAAGCATCACACGGTTATCCCAATGTAAATCGAGTTTTCGACAATAACCCAGCAGCAAAGTCAAGTCTTCAGATTACAAATTTTAATTATAAATACTGAAATGGAAGAACGGCTTTCTTCGAAAAGGTAGAAAGGAAAATCCTGGTTGATCCGTACTGATACCATCTACGTATTTCAACGACCGCATGGTAATTCAAGGTATCTTACTATATGGACCGTGTTGCATTAGCGAAGCCATTTTAAGGCAGACCAAGGGGAAGGGAATGGGATTTTTTTTTTACTACAGCTTATAAATGAGACTCGTCGTCGAGGGAAACTTTCAAGCCATCGCGGCTAACAACAGCTTATCAATAGTCATTTGGATCAAGGCGGCGAGTGGCATTCGGGGTAACATAAAATTTCACGAGCCCGACGACGAGAAATAAAAGTGCAGTCTGAATGAAAGCTACAGCACAGTAGAGTACAAGTACGGGATAAGTTCTCTGTTATTTTTTCTGCCTTCCCCAAATATATACACAAACTCGCATACACGGAGTATAACTCATAAATTTTTATAGCCACGATTTCCGGTCCAAAAGATATCTGCCCGATCGAGTAACGATAACGCAAAGCCGACTCTTCATTTAATTTTATGACATGCCAACCCATACTCGCGCCCTTCCAACACTGGCGACTGGCGACACCGACGACGACAACAATTGCAACGACGACGACGTCGTATCCATTATCAATCCCCTGTCTCCCCCTCCCCACAACTCGATTCAGAGTTTGTACAGGGTTCTTATCTGTTGGATAATGCGTGTACATATGACGCCAGAGCTTCTGTCAAATCTCCACCATACTTTTTCCTACCCTATATCTTCTATTATTACGGATTTTCATCTGGCAAAAGCTGTTTCCATAAAAGGTGATTACACCGCGAGTTATAACACTACACGGAATCTCGTCCGGTACATTTATAAAGATATAAAAAAAAAAAGCGGTTTGGTCAAAAAATATTTTCTTGTTCCGATGTCTACTCGTCGTACACGTGAAACAATAATCCTATTGATTAAACAAATATACATTTACAGTACGTATTATGCATGAAAATATACAAAGCCGACGAGAGTGACAAAGGTCGACAAAAAGAAAGGGGAAACGGCAAAAAAATTGTTTTATACACTTTTGTGCACCATTTATTTCACCGTCGGTGACCATAAACCGTGAACTGTGCGTGCCGGTAACGGGGTAATAATTCATTTTTGGCCGGTTTAAAGAAATATTTATGATTTATAGTTACTGTTGTTTTTCGCGCAATGGCAAGTGGAAAAGAGTAAAAGGGGTGGCGTGGGAGAACGAATAACAAAAATGTATATGTACGCTCGCTTTCAGTAATTCATATGACAGCAATAGAGGGAGCGAAAAAAATCAAACCTCGTATATAAATAATAAAAATGTTTAAATCGTTGGCAATCAATAACGGATTTTGGTAGCCGCTTCGTTTTGCCAAATTCCAATTGATTTTTTCGGTTTAATTTTTATCGAGTCGTTTAGTTTAAACTCGGCTCTCGCGATCATATTCCCGAGCGTCAAAGACACCACGGCCTATGTGATAAGTCTTCGGCTTATCTAATTATGTTATTAGCCGTTTCTGGTATCATCTGCATAAAAACAACACATAGGGTGTTCAGCGAGTAAGTAAAAGGTTTTCATACCGAGAACAGGGCGGTATAACAGAAAAACAAGCACGTACGGCAATAATTCTATGGGAAAACAAAAGGACTTTATTTTGTTTATCGTTCACTGTTGATCTTGATTGCCGTATTCACAAGCCGGTCGTAAAACCGCCAATCAAAACGCACAGAGACCATAATTATACCGCGTACAATGTTACAGTGTTATCGACACGTAATCCAGTCCGCACGAGGGACAATATAAACGCGGGAGAACACAATGCCGCCAAAATTTGTCACCAACAGTCGACAGCGCGAAACAGTAAAACTACACCTGGAAAGCGCGTTTATTTTATGGGACTTTTGAATTTTCATTTTTCTCTTAGCCCGAAATGTCATACACGTGCGCATTTGACGTACGCTGCAATGCATGACGACAACGATTGTTAAATGCGCGTAGCGAAATTAGAGTGAAATGTTGACGCTAATGGCGAAGGACGGACACGAGGCAAACGAGGTCGGAAAACACGGAATAATTTAATGCGACGATGGAAGTTCTTGAGGAAGTTACGTGGAAAGCCAAAATTTACGGCTGGAGGTCACGGCAGGTTCGCCAGGATAATTTCACTTTTACCTCTGTTAACTTATATAACCGTTCGCATAATGTACGCTTAACCGCATCATTGTAAGTCATTGGTCATACATTAGTTTTTTTTTTACGCTACATTTTACCGACGCCATCGAAAAGAGCACATTTTCATTTTGTTTGCCTGCGAAAGCATATGCCAAAAGAGCACATTTTACCTGCAATCAAATTAAAGTGAATCATTTGTCTTTTGCAGACCATTCTAGCATATTTTATCATGATCATTCTAATCTTCTGATTAGAAAAAACTATGTAACAAATTGTTGTATATACCATTAAAAACGCGCTTAAGCCAACCTACATCCAAATGTAATCGTTTTTCTATTGATGTGTGCTCTTTTGGTATACGTTCATTTTTACATGTACCAAAAGTATAAACATTTCTTTTAAATTACAAGTTGTCTTAAGGAAAAATCGTACAGTTGTAAATGTATCGCAATGCACACTACATTTCCAACAGTTTTCGGAAAGTGTATTTTAAAACATAAAAAAAACAATCAAAGACTTGACACAACATGATTCCGAGTACGAGCAGTAGACCAAGAGGGGATTATTCCGGCGAAACGACGAGAAAAAGATTTTTAGGGTATAAAATAAATCTATGAATTATGGATGGGAGTTGTCGAGTGTGTATGGGCTCACGTAGCCATACGCCCGTCCTCAGATGTGCAGGTAAACGGGAAAGCTGCAGAGTAGGGTATTTCAATTTTCAAGTGGTTTGTAAGCAACCGGACGCTTCCGGGCATCATTGATCACTCTCGCCCTAAGTGGATATACCTGTGGACAGATAACCATTGACGGGCAGTGAATATGACCATAAAGATCGGTCAATATTACATATAAGCACATTATATAAACGACGTGGACACGTATTTTTTCCCAGCTTTAACTTTTCAATCATATCAGGTATAATAATATTGCACGAGTTTTCTAAACCTAATGCATTTATGATTATATTTAAGCGCAACCATTGTTATGTAAATATGTGCGTTAGAAAATTATTCTAAAATATGTAACAAGTTAATGTAATTGAGCGAGCCGTCTATAAAAACAACTACAAATAATTATCAAACCCGCATTGTAATAATTATAATACCGGAAAATATTAATATTGTTTTAGAAAAATACAAAGATAATGTGATGTAAAATCAAGATAAACTCCATCAGCTGTCGGGCTCAAATGCGCTCCACTGAGTAGAAATTAAAAACAGTCGCTGGTGAACGCCAGAAATTTTGCGTTCAACCGATTTACATATTATTATTGCATCATGATGTATTACAACGACTGACTGGACATTATTTAACGTCACATGATTCTTTATTGCCCTAGCTGGCCGTTAACGGAGAACTTAGCCGCAGGAGTACAAACGCGTCTGAACATTTATTTAGTCGACAAAAAAATATTTAAATAATTAATTATTAATGTGACTTGTAATCATAATTTCCAGCGCAAGCGTGTAGTTAACCATTCTCTTAGCTATTTCGCTCAGATTCGTCGTGCGATTTTCAATCATTGCTCGTTACTGGGATTTAAGTTGTTTTACTAAAGACTTATTTAACTCTTTAAACAAACTCATTTTTACTATAATGATTTTTGGTACTTCCTTCGCGATACACCTAGTTCATCTGATACCATCTCATATTTTCATGCTTATCCCTTTGCTTGCAATATTTCAGAAATGTTTATGTTATCCCAACTGTACTACTACCGCTACATCCCAGTGTTTCTATGGACTGGAAGTCTCGGATGTGGTAAAGTAAACTTCATTGTTTACACGGTATCCGTTTTACTATGTTGTTGGTTTAGGATGAATTATTTATACTTGAACTTCTATACTAGTCTAAAAAAAAAAAGAGACAGAGAGAATAAAACCGTAAAAAAACGCTATGGACTCTCAGTCATGTGTACATAATACAGAGTGATTCCTTCGCTATGCCTCACAAAATATCTCCGAAAATATTAGAGCAAATCGTTATTTAATCTTTTTATCAGTAATAGTTCTTTGTTGAGCCGCTTTACGCGAAAAATTAATTTTATATCTTATATCCTAAACTGTTATCAATTCTCGATATTCAACTGATAAACCTAATTTTTTATAACATCGTATTCGTTTAATTGAAAACAAATAATTGTTTAAAAAATCGTTATAGGTTATTCGATTTTTTCCGATTTCAGCTGTATCAAGTTTATGGACGATCAGATAAAAAGCGCACTAATTTTAAAAAGGCTGCATCTTTATTGAGACGTAAATCGATGCACAATTTATCATATTTCTATGATCCGGTAAGGTTTATCGATGTGATCCACATGATAATATTGCAGACTTTTAAAAATAAGTACGCTTTTTGTCTGATCGTCATTAAGCACTTTAAACGGCGGTAACCTGTGGAAAATCGAATAGTATAAAAATGAATTTTAAACAAAATAATTCTTTTTTTTTTTCAATTGAATACATATGTTATGAACAAATATTTGGTTGTCATTTGAAAATAGAAAATCGATAAGAGTTTTCAGTACAAAGGATGGTAGTAGAAAATTAATATTTTGTGTAAAGCAGTTCAACAAACATTGTTAAAAAAATAACATAATGATTAACTGTGATATTTTTGACGTTATTTAGCGAGACATAATTAAGGAATCACTCTGTACATGACATTTTACATTAAAGGGTAAAATAACACCTCTCACACGTTGTTACCGCTACTGTCACCGGTAAATATAACCTGGGCTTCAATACCTCCCCTCTTTTCGCCCGTTGCCGGCACGCCGACAAAATTAATATATACCTGCAGCCATCAAAAACAAATCTGGAGATTTCAGTAAAAATGTTTACTATAAAAATACAATATATCATAATTATCGAACGAGGTCCCGTGATATTTATTAACTTTAGCACTAAAGCAGTCGTACAAACTTGATTAAATGAAATATTAAAAAACAAAAAATAACAGTTTCGAGAATAGGTATCAAGGGGCAAATTTACAACAACACAGCGATTAAAATCAACGTAGTTTTGGCAACGCAACACCGTTAAATGCAATAAATATTAGTTAAATACTACTGAATTTCCCCTCGAACATCGCATGGCATTCAGTTAACCGCTGCTTTGGCGGTGTATGCACTAAAATAATCATAACTTTGCTCTGGAAACGATACGAGCGTATTTCAAAAACAAAACATTCACTGCCGCCATAATTATTAGTTAATCATATACAGGATGCTCAATAAGTAAGAAAAACAGGTCAATTGTTACAAACAACGAGAACAATAGAAACCCGTTTCATTAGAATTCTCTATATAAGTGAACATTACACTTATACTTGATTACAACAAAGGTGTCATTTTCTGCCAATAAATATGATTACCCACTGCTGCAAATATCTAGTTTTTAGGTTTGTTAAAATACACACCCATAGAATTAATGACAGTCTACGTCATAATGCATTAAGACATAATTAAAAGTATATTTCAAACTGTTTTCCAGAGCACATTATCACAAAATATGCGTTAATCATGTTTAAAAATATTGTAATTTGGTAAAAAATCCAACTGCACCGATCTACCTGTTTAATATTAAAACGGACTATAAACGCAATACGTTTATGTAATACACGATTCGGTAGGAAATTTTAACCACAACATTTAATGTAATAGTTATTTATAGTTATAACTAAATTATAATACTCGCTATTTAAATGACATTTTCCCTCTCCTGTAGCGATAAGTTACCAATAAAAAGCCATAAAATACGGTCAGAAACACGAATGCACACAGTGGCGATAACATTTCCATAAAAACACCTCGTGCGGAATTACAATGCAAATGCTTTTCTCTAAGTCGGTGACATGGAAGCGTCGAACAAAACCTATGGCAGTAATATAACGTCGTCGATACATTCAGGTAATCATCGATCGTCAGCTGTTCTCGTGTGTACTTCGGTAGATATTTCTAGAAAATACATCAGTTTCCGCGGGTGAGATTCAATAAGAGATACTAACGGAGAAATAGAGGCTGCATTACTACCCTTTGAGACACGACGGCAGATATAACCACGAAGGGGTACGGTACAAATGTCTGCACACAAAGTGACAAGATAATGGGGAACGATCAAAGGCATTTCGATCGACCGCTGGGAATGGTAAAAGTACATTGAACATGATATTTGCTCGCCGTTGATATGCTTACCGTTTAGAGGCTTAAACTGATATTCGAGATAACCGCTTGGTAAACGGGTACGCGAATTTTCACGGCGTCGTCACACTCGAGTATGTATCGAAAAACGATGTTCCGTGACGTTATTACTGAAGACAAGTATTTACACAACGGCAACGTATTGTTTTACAACAAGACAAACATGTATAGTGTTTGTGCGAGATAATATAGTTTCCAACCTATGAACTCGGGTGCCGAGGGCTGCGACCCTTTTCCTATGGATAATGTGATCGGTTTTCGCCGCAAGCACACGTCACGCCGTATCAACTATCTATGGTAATACAGCGAACACACGTCTTTTTTCTTTACTTTCGTTTAAGGAATCGAAAAACAGTATTGTAGTTAACCGATAGAAGTTTTCATTAGCGGCACAAATTCGTACGCGCACAAAGCACTCTCGACAAATTAGGTGTCAACATAAGAGAAACCATACAATCGACCGGTACGCGTCGCAGTCGGTCGAGCTATTCTCTTTTGCAACGGAGCCCCCCCCCCACCCCCATTTTGTGATTACATTAAACGTTAAAGGTCCTAGACTGGTGTTTTCGCAGTGCAACCCTACCAACTACAGAGGTGTATAGGCTTGATAATATAAGTGCTCACAATGAGACTTCATTAATTGTCGGATTATAAAAGGCGATGGTAAGTAATGGCGAAAGCGCTAATAAATCTTTATCGGGTACTTGGAGCGTGATAGTGTATTCCTCGTGTATAGATGTACTTGCCGAAATAAACCTTGTTCGCAATCCATTAACATAATATATCACACGTACGATCAAATTATGTAACAGTAATAAATTGCACTCTGCTACGCGAATTACAGTAGCAATGCGAAATGATATTAGGCCCGAGAAAGAAAACGAACTTATGCAACACTAACCGACTAATATCAATGACATATTTGTATAATATCGAAGAAATAAAGATGAACAATGACAGACCCGTTACTTCATTACATCGAAACAAAAGAGTTTGTCGCACGACAACTAGTCAGTAAAATATTTATTTAATTTCGCGGAATTCCATTAACCCAATAACAACGTTTTTGGACACTTTTTCTTGGCATATACATTTGGAGTTCTGAACTTTATGAATGGTAAAAGTTTATGCGAAAAGCTGAAAACAAGACTGTTTTTAAAACTATTACACTTGTTTTTCTCGTTCTATATCGATTTTACTAGTCTCCATAGTTTGAGGCCGTCATTAACTCAGATAAATTACAGACAACTGTACGATTCGGTTGCATAAACCAAGAAGCCTCAGTTAGTTTTATGGCCGTCTCCATATAAAACTTAAAATTAAATTGAGAACAAGGAATGATTTGAACGAAAAATAAAATTGAAGTCGCTTGTAACTATCAGTGGATATTTCAGATAATCAAAAACTACTAAATCTGTTTGGTACACGATTTTGATGGACCTGCAGTATAATTAAATGTTGTCGATTTGATCGTAAAATTTTACATTCAAAGTGGTCGGATGTAAGTCAAGTGAATCGAATTAAAAACTGTTAGCTCGAATATCTTAATAACATGACTGGAAAAAAAATGTAAAACGTAAAAAAAAAATAGTCTCTCTCGAGACATTTGTATCCGACGGAGGAAAAACTAATAATACGTCTGTACGGTAGTTGACGCGCCACGTTAACGTTTTCGTAGCTCTAGAAAATATATTGTAACGGAATGCGGCGCCGAGCAACGAATAAAAAACAAAGGAACCCATCAGCGAGACGGGTACGCGAATAGAAGAAGATGAACGTTCGCGGCGGTCATCGTACGAATCCGAACATGAAAATGAGAACAGGAATTTCGCCGACTTCACAGTTGCCGTCAGTTGAAAAAGCACGACGATTTGATTGATCGGCGGCCACGGCACATTGCACTGGAGATAAATGAAAATAATAATAACCGTAATGCCACCAAGTTGTTTTTGAGCGAACGCCACACACTACAGAGATTCGCGTAAACACGAGTGCCGGTTATTATTAGAGCTGTTACGCGCCTACGTTGCATTCTTAGTGTTTTCATGACTCAACACATCCCGGGCCGTTGGCACGGCGTCAACTCCGAAATTCGTGTCTTCCCGGGAGAGGCCGATAGCGATTTATCGACGACACAATGAAATTATATTGTGCCCCGTTGGAATATTATTAAAAGTCGACCGACGAGAGGCACCACCGGACGAAAACCACAGACGCGCGGCTTGACATCAGAAGCTAACGTAGGTACGGTTTTCGGTGCAGTAGGGCGGTGTCAATGTTACACTTGGCCGCCGCGTCGGACATCGGAGCCAGTACGCGAATAAACGCGGTCCGTGTGCACCACCGACCACGCCGCACGCGTTGGAAAATAACTCTGTCGGTTATAGTGAATATTTTCATATTGGTCGTTGTCACACACACACGCCATGGGAATGAATTTGTAGGGGAAAACATTTTCGTTAATAATACTTCACACGTTACGGCATGACCGACCCTCGTTCGTTAAACAAAAAAAGTTTAATGATTTGAACGCGGAATGAAATACGAGGAAAACGTAACGCCGCCGTTAGCGCGTTTAATAGCGGACTATTGTTGTTCATTAACATAACTGCAAGCCGCATAAATATACTGTATGATACGGGCGAAGATCTGATTAGCGGTTTATTGTTCTAGGGCACGCAATCGGCTGGCGGGTTGGGTAGCGGCGCACGCGGACACCGGTGTCCGTTGGTGAAACGAATCGCACAGCGTTTGCACCGTGACCGGAAGATTTAGCTGTTTTGTCGAGTATTATGAACTCGAAAAGACAATTAAAAAAGGAGAAACGTGTGCGCACTGGGTAAACAAAGGTAAATTTACGGCTTACCTACCGAGACCAGCGTGGCGCGCGCGCGCCAAAGTACCTTCGGAACCGTTCCAAAGACTTCAAACGTACACCGAAACAACGCCATTTGTCAGAGGCGTCCGGTTGGGGCGGCGGACGTAAATAAATTATGTTTGTGTGCGTTTGAGAGTGACGACGACTGCGATGGCGACCGAAAGCAATTTCAGCGACAACAACAACAACATTTTTACAATAAAAATTCAATCCGACGTCGAAGAAGACACTGCGGGGCCACAATAGACGGTCGTGCGCAAAACGGTAATTCTGCAGCCGGTCTCGACGTTGCCGGTGTAATTTATTAATCCATATAATTTCGGCTGTCATGAGACTGCGGTAGGGTCGGCTGGGCCCTGGGGCGGGGATGTGTTTATTACTCTGAGGGGAAATGACAAGGCACGTATAAAATGGCCGAGCGCATACACGCGAGCAAGTTGCCGGAGAACCGGAGGATACGTACAAATAGTGTGTATGTTTATTTTCTCTGAAGCTTATCAGCCGCACATAAACGTGACACGGAGTAGAAGGAACGATTTCAATATCCGCCGAGGATTATATACTACGCCCGGGGCTGGCAATTTATACTGCGCCACACACCCCGTTCGATAATAATTATAATATGTTCATTAAACCAACGGGTTCGTTGGGAGAAACGATTATATCGAATGGCAAACGGCACCACTTTGACCAAAACCGTGCGGTCGTTGTTAAAACGGACGAGGGTTTGCTTTTCCCATCAATTGGCGACCTTTTCGTCGCTGATGATATTTATTTAAGAAGAGACCGTTAACGTAGTGGTGTTTAGGGGACAGCAAAAACAACTGGCCATCCCGTGGCGCGAGCGCAATCTTAATTTGGAGAATTAACGGGTTTTTAATTTGTTTTTACTGGTGTAAAATGTGAAACGTTGTTCGAAACGACCGCCGCACGTTTACGGGCACTAAAGTCTCTCTCTCTCGGCAAATTACAAAGGTTTGTCCGGAAAAAAAAAACCCTCGAGCCAATCAAAATCAACAAACTCGTTACGCCGAAAAAAAAAACAATAGCATTCTATATTCAATTGATTGCACACACGGACGGCGCCATTGCATAAAGAACACGCGAAATTCCGTATTTGTGGAATACAGCTGTGCACTTGTATGAAGCTACTAATTTATCAGTCATACTTCATAGTTTATTTATTTACAACAGAAATAAAAAAAAAAAACAATCATTGATCCGCCAACAACAAAAATTTTAACATAATTATTTTAATTAGTCAGTTGCAGTTTCGTCCGACTACACAACACTCGAGTGCCGCCGCATTCCGGAACAACAAGCCTCTCGACCACGAAATGTTTACGGGGAGCGCAACGTGTTCATATTATTACGCGTTCTTGTATTGTTCGCGTGTATCATTGACGATCTCTGCTCGCTTAATTGTTGCCGGTATTTATTTATTTTTTGTGTTACTAATTCAACATTTTAATTATCGGGGCTCGCGATGGGAAAACGCATCGGTCTACGATTCCGGTCGGTTGGAGCGACGGCGGAATCCTCTGGGGCAACAATGAGCGCCTGACAAAGTTTAACCGCTATATTGTGTTCTTCAAAGTTTGTTCCAAACTACTCAGAGCAGATATACTGCGCACGGCATTGCTTAATGATCCAATTTATTGATGACGCCGGTGCTACTGCCGCCGCCACCGCTGCCATCGTAAACAGCATAAGACACAAAACAAATAACAATATATTATTATTACTTTTGTTGTTGCCGTCGATGCGGAGCTCACGGATTAGACAAGGGTGCGGAAAAATGAGATTTTTTTTTTAAGATAAACGGCAAATTTCGTATTGTACAGGAGCCGGTACTACCGTAATATACGTGTATACACAACCGTATAGTATACATGGCCTGGAGAAGGTTTTACTCTAAACGAACACGGGGGAAGGGGACGCAGGTAGGGAAGAATATGTGATTTTCGGAATGCGTTTTTCCGCTTCAACGGGTCTGCTGCTTTTGGCCAATTTATTTATACTCCTCAAAAGGCCCGAGATGATGCTGCAGCTACTTTTATTTTTATTCCGCACACACTTTGCAGCTCTCGCGATATTCAATTTAGGTTACAAATTTACTCATGCAGTAAAAGAAGACACGGAGATGTCGTCACTCTGTAATAATGTAACACTACAAAGGTATTTCTATGTCGATGGAATACGCCCCCAGCGTCGAAGATGTTGGCCCATTGTGATGATATTAAAAAATTATCTATACAAACAGAAACGATTTCAAATCGAAGTTTGAACCAGCAGATTATTATATAGTCGTTTGATAAAAAAAAAAAAAAAAAAAAAAAANCAAATCGAAGTTTGAACCAGCAGATTATTATATAGTCGTTTGATAAAAAAAAAAAAAAAAAAAGCAATACTGAATAAAATGTCAACAACGTGCGACTTTATGAGAAAGCTGGAAGCAAATGCGGAAATGATATAATACTTTCTCGATATTCGAAATTAATATTTTTAAATATCCGAGAATATGAACTGAAAATGAAAAAGTTGACATCGCATTCAAAAACATATGGGTTAATCTGTTAGTTACATAAACAGTTTGATAGATATTTATCATCATAAAAAATAATCCGGGCAAAAATAAAAATCAGTTTTTATTACTGTAACAATAATCAATTGCCACATGTCCAAACTTTTTTCCAATTATTTCCTTGGACGATAATTTGCCCTGTTTCGTATTTTACTTGTCGACAAAGAAAAAACACGAATCCCTACACCGCCTCTATAAAAGCAAAAAAAAAATTTCGTATACAGCACACACTACGCAGAATTATTATTTTTGTGCTGTAATAATATCGTCGAATCCATCATCGTCGGCCCTGGTGTGACCCTTCGCACACATCTCTTCCTCGCACGCGTCAAATATATATGATATTACAGAAAACACTCCGACAACGCATAATCTCGGCTCCATACCCGAGTGTGAATCATCGCTGTAATGAAATCCGTTCGTCTGCCGCCGCCTATTCGACGTTTTTCTACTTTTGCCAGCTTATTGCAAATTCCAATCGTTCTTTATAACCCAGAACCTTTTTTTTTCCCTCTAGAAAACCTATTTATATTTTTATGCTTACAATATTCATATCGTTTCTTGCAGTCTCTCACAATGTCGTTACCGTCGACTTGGTAACATTATTACAACGTGAAAAAGGTTTTCCAGCATATTTTTTTTTTTTGATTCTTAATAAATAAACGTATAAAGATTTGTAAGGCAAATTCGGCATACGTTTAGACGACGAAAAAATTGCTTTTATTTACCAAGACAAAGAAATATTATCACACGAAGATGAAACGTCTAACTTTTCACTGCGATCGAATTCTAATCTTATAAGTGTACTCTTAGTTTGTTTATTCATTAATTTATTTGCAATTTTATTTATTTACAGTTTTGTGTATAAATCGTGACTTGAAATGTAAATGGCAATTTTTTCCATGCAAGTGTATACAAGTACACGTCTGGCTAAGGCAATTGATTCATGGACCCCAACAACCATCACTAAACCTAAAAGCCTATTTTACGTCCCTATCGTACAACTAAGCAGAACAGTGGACGGAAAGTAGTTTAGCTTCACATCAATGCGAATCCATAAATAAAACCCGGAGGAAATTTCCCTCGCAGATTTTTCGCTCTTTTCTCCGAAACTCCCTTCCTCTAGAGATCATTCGAAGGATAATTTTTGTCATCATCAGTTATCCTTTCTTTTCTCATGTACATACGAGTTTCTTTTTTTATTATTCTTTCAAAGGCCATAAAAACCAAGGGATCTAACATATAGTAATCGCTTTTAATCCGAGCAAACAGTTACACGACAGCGGCAATGAAGAAAAACGTAGTCAGTGCTGGGGTAGCAGTAGAACCATTTGTTTTATTAGGCTATCCTATGGGAACAAATTGGCGGTCACCGACCATACTGGCAGGTATATAATATGCTGAGCTTAGATAAGCTCTCTACCACGTGTACGATCACATAGTTTTTTCAATCGATTCGACTTGCGTTTGCAGAGTACGCGAGTCTGCAAAGTGGGGATTATTTAGGATAACCCATTTAACGATACCACCACATTCGTACATCGGTTGTACAGGATGAACTATTTTGAGTAAGACACTCATTTTTTTCAGAAACTACAATAATAAGTTAATAATAATAAAACAACGGATTTTTTTTTTCATTCCGCCTGTGTTAAAAACTTTAATTTACTAAAATATTAGCGCCTATTTTAAACTTGATAATATAATAGAAAAAAATGTATAACAAATTTAGTTCCGATGATTATAACTACCCTATCAACTTAATATTTGTGCTTTAAAAGTTGGATTTAATGTAATAATTTATCATTAATTTGATTTTCTTAATATTGGAAGAAACAATAATCTGTTTTAATACACCATAAATAAATGTTTATGATCATTAGCCATAAAAAATTTTCACACTGGCGTAATGTAATGTATAACAGTAAACTTGAGACGAATAGTATACGTCTATAATTAGATATTAATTATTTAAGTTGTTTCGGGCAATAAAAATTAATTATGTGGCAAAATGAAAAAATGAAAACTTTTGTTCTTGTTAATAATGAAATATTACTGAAAAATGTATTTCAAATTACTTAACTTTAACGTACTGTAACAATTAAATGATTTTTTGGACAAAAAAAGGTAAGAACAAAATTGTAGGTATTTTTTTTTCTACCATACTACCAAATAAAAATCACGTATCTTTATTTAAAAAAAACAATATTAAGTTATTGTTAAGATTATTGAGATTTATAAATCTGAAGGGGGTAAAAAGAAAATTCTCTAACCATATATTACTGTAGTTTTCTGAATCAAATAATTTTTCTGTTTTCAGAAGTTTTTAATTTTCAATAGTGTCTGTGAAAATAGTTTTTCTAAAATTGGTAACCATGAATTTTTGGGTTATAAAATTTAAATATTTGCAATTCAAATGAGTCTCGTCTCATGCAAATGTCATGTACTGCATGTTGGAGTTTTAAAAAAATGTTATGTACCTACGCTACATAATAAAAATATTAACATTGGAACGTATGAATGCACAGCCATAACGACACCGATTTAAAGTATTAAAAACATATAAAGTGTATTTGAGTGTGTTATAGTTCGTATCAGGAGAACGGTGTTTAATATTAGCAATAAATTTCATCGGTGCAGAAATTAGTAATAACGCAAGTGGAAGGATTAGGGTATATAAAAGAGATATGGCATTTTAAGAGTTTAAAAGCGCCGCCGTTTCGATTTTTATTCCCCGTAACCTAATTTGAGAAATTAAAAAACTTGAACTTTTAACCTATCACAAGTCGATTTTCGGGCGTAAAAGACGACTCTTTGAGGCCTCTAATCGATTAGACAACCGCAAACACGAAATATAAAAATAAAATTAGAGTTAGTGGTGCGAATGAGTCTTTAGTAACTGTACACATATATTGAGTTTCAAGCTGTTTCTAGAACCCAATTAAATTGACTATTATAAAATCAAATGACGTCGAAATTATTTTATTGCTGAAAGCTTCAGATTTCCTTAATTATAAAAAGCATCACTGTATTGGAGTTGTGATTACTTTAATAGTTAATCACAGAGATAAAAGTAATCATACGCAACAAAACCATTTTAATTACGACTGAAATCTTTTGATAACTTTTATAAAATAAATTTAAACCAAGTACCCCAATCAGACTTTCAATTACTCAT
Organism: Daktulosphaira vitifoliae; assembly: GCF_025091365.1. NCBI lineage: Eukaryota > Metazoa > Arthropoda > Insecta > Hemiptera > Phylloxeridae > Daktulosphaira > Daktulosphaira vitifoliae. The sequence continues at coordinate 8,982,448 of NW_026099576.1, read as the reverse complement.
CGTGTTTGGAATCATTTCTTCCTACTCTTATCATCTTAAACTAACACGGAGTTTTGCACTGTTGAAAAACACAATTTTGTCGTGACTAGGGTGAAGTAAAAATCCACAAATGCAACTTTTCCCCGGAGCGTTGTTCGATTCTTATGTCACAAAGCTATTGACGAGGAGAATATTGGATCATGCCATTGTATAGATATAAAAAGGTTTAATGTAATGGCGACTGCTGTGCGGGCTTTGTACTCAACCCACGTGCAGGCAATCGGATAGGACTTCAGTAGCCGTGAAAAACATTTTCTTTATAGCCAGAGACATTTAAATCCTGTTACCCGTAGGAAAGAAAATCATTCTTACAACTGCAGCAAGGAGACTGAATTCTAAACGGTCCTCTTTTTTTTTTCCTAGCCTGACAACGACGGCAGATGTAACCGATGTTTAACGGCTAAGTGGTCTGGCGCGAGTATAAAACCGGATGTATTACAATGTACACACATACAAATGGTGTTTACTCTAGAATGTCATCACTTTTTTCTTATTACAAGGCACGAAAAGATGAATAAAAAAGAAAGAGGTAGCTCGAAAGAAAAACTGGCGTTTTCCGAGAGTTTAACGAATTTATATAATAAAAATGGCACATTGAACACAATCTTCACACATACGCCGATGGAATATGTGTGATACGAAGTTCGGGTTGGATTATAATAAATAGCTGTTGGTACATTATAGTATAACTGCAGCGATAAAATAAAAAGAATTTGTTTTTTTTAACAGTTTGTAACCCAATAGATTTATGCAAGGGGCGTTTATCATACATCAGTCGTAAATAAAGATTATTTAGCTGATGGCAGAACAAAATTCTATAGTAGTACATACGAACAGGAAAATTTAATAAGTGTGTTGCAAAAATAATGCTTAAACTTTTGTTGTTATACGATAAATTTTGGGCTAGTAGAAAATAAAATACCGGTTACTTTATAAGATTTGACCCGGCAGCGCAAGTACAATTTCAGACCGGTCTAAAAGCTACTGTAGGCGGACATTATAGAGATTCTCTATAAGCCCCTTGTTTATTGGCTTATTTTGGTCGGTCGGTTTTTATTATTATTACAATCCTCCGAGGGTTGTGGCGATTTTCGTAGACGCAATGCCGTAGCGTAGAGCAAGCAACGTGTCGGATTCACAAAGGGAGAGACAAAGGAAATAGATACTTAACCAAGCGATTTGTATCAATTATGGTAATGGCGGTCTAGAAAAGGCCTCGTGATAGACGACCAACTTCCAAAACATTAAACTTATATTCTCTAATTTGCAAATTGCTTTTCTCAATACATTAGCCTAATAATAAAAAGAAAATTCAGCTTGACAAATAGTTTTCCAATATAAAAGCAGTACATTTCGTTACCATTTTGTGCCTAAAAATGAATCGATAAACGCGATATATTAGGATATGATATGCTAGAAAAATAACATTTTAGTGATAAAAAAAATATTTCAGTTTTTCGGAATCGCTTATTTAAAAATTTCATAGGCATTCCATTTTTATTATAAAACTTACATAAGGAATATGTATATCTAAGCAAATAAATAATATTAAAAAAAAAAAAAAGAAATGTTCAATAACTAAATAGATATAAATGGAAGATATAGGATAAAAAAACCAATTTCTTACTTTTCAAAAGAACAAAATTAAATATTCATTTTTCATTTAAGCTAATGAAAAATTGTTATTTCTTCTAAAAAATAATATGCCTTCCAAAATAATTAACAGTGTTCCATTTGTTCATAAAAAAAAAATGTATACATTAGTTATTTTAAATATAGACTAATAATAAAATATTCCTAATTTTTAATTGGTACGTTTCTTTTTAATTCTAGAGTGTCGAAAACATAAATAGTTCTTCAATCACATTTGAACATTTTTTATTAAATAAATTTCGAGATTATTTACTCATAACTATCTAATACATAATTTTTCTTATTTTTCGATTATATTTTTAAAAATTTTGTCAGAGAAATCTAATTATAAAGAAGTGTTTAAATTATTTTTATTAGTCTTTTTCGACCGCTCTTAAGTTTTTAATTTTATCCGTAGGCATTTCGTAACGGATTAATTTGGACTCCAATTTTAATTCATTTTCTTTGTTTAAAACTATATCACTCTAAACACATAACACGCATTTACAAAGACAAACTAAACAGCTAGAAATTCTATTGTTCTTCGCATGACTCTGATAACGTTTTATCGAACGTCTTTAGTACGTTTAGCTCTGTGAGTATTAACTTGCGGTTCACATTCAAAAACAATTGAATTTATCACCATACAATCGCGTGATTAATTAAGTTTGTAACTTCAATTTTTTTTATTAACTACTTAAATATCCCGTCCGTCATAAATTCGTGTTTATTTTAAAACTTTCGCCAAATTAATTAGATATGTTTAATGCATGAAAACCATATATTTGACATGATATTCATTAGTTATTTTTGCAATTTATTATTATTGAAAATCTTAAACAATTATTTAACATGCACTATAAATTAAAGATAAAATGCACTCATATAAATATATAAAAAGTTTTAGACAGTAATTTTTTCTATGATTGGATAGACAAATGACTTTTATTAATCAAGTTATCAGAATTATGGTCAAAATTGTAGCAAATGAAAATTTATTATTTCTATAATGATGGGTTTTTTTTAATTACGTTACTTATTAAATAGTACCTGGCGTTAAGGCCAAACAAAAAGAAAATTTCAATTACCGGTATATATAGTGTTCAGAAATTAAGGAAACGCAATTTATTGTTCTCTTTGTTTGTAACAACTGACTTCTTTACTTACTTACTGAACACCCTGTATGTAATCCCTTGGTTAAGAAGGACAAACTGTTACGATGTCATAAAAATAGTAATATATTGTATTTGAAGATGACAGGGATATAGAGGAAATGACTGTAGTACAGCGACAAGGGACTGTCAATCAGAATAAACGAGCTACCGCATGATAATAATTTTATATTCCATTGCGATGCATTGATGTATGTTTGTGTATCTCTAAAAGGTATAATTTATTTTTTAACAAAACGTAGCTTTTCCCGAAACTGACATATCTATAATTGCATGAATCAACAGTTTTCAAATCCTTTGCTAATAACCAAACGAAAATAAGCGTTTATAGAGTGTTATTTATGAAGTAAACTAACTCTATTTTTTGTTAAATAATGATTTTTTTTATAATAATAATAAGTTCCCAATTAACTTAAAAAAGTGTCCCTACAATGTACCCTTAGGGATAGTTATTTCTTATAATAAACTTGAAATGTCCAATGATTCATAAAACGAAATTAAATTTAAATCTATATATTTTTATGAAAAATCATTATTTAACGAAAAATTGTGGTAATAAATTTCACTATGTAAAAATGAACGACAATGATAAAATTTTATTAAGTCATTTTTAATACGATTTATATTGTTTTAACGAATCATATTTTTCATTACTCTAGGAAAAACTAAGAAAAATACTGAAGTTTATTATCTGATACTAAATAAAATTTGTTAAGACTCTGGTTGAGTAGCCTTGAAATGATAAAATTATTTTTTCCTACATACATTGCTATTTGAATTTCGGTGTAGCGTTACTATCAAATTTTTACAATAAAAAATAAACGTTATTCCAATAAAATGAAAAGTTGTCTGATAAATAATAATAAATTCCATAAGACGATTTGAATACATTTAATCATTGTAATGTACCTACTTGTATAATTTTACCATGGGCGTTGGTTCATTATTTATCATATTTATGAAGGATATTATTTTTTTTATTTATTAGAAATAACACAAATTTATTATTAAATATCCGAATTGAAAAATTCAAAAATAGTCACTGCAACCAAATCTAAAGGTTACCGTAATTCAGGGTGTGGTACGACGATTGTGTAAAAGTAATTTCGTGTTGCACACCACTCCTTTGAGTTGTTACGGCGGCGGGTGGGCGGCAATAGACAAATTACAAAAAGTACGGTCGTACGAAAACAATTGTTAATTAGATTAAAAATTAAAAAATGGTAAATTACAGACAACCCACGTCGATGAAGGTGAACACTGGAAGATAAAAATTACTCGATATTGGCTCTTAATAGATACACAAAAATAATATTAAAGTCAATGTAATTCTTTCTCGAAAATGGACAAAAACATAAATATCTCTTGGGATTTACATTATTTCCTGGCCATCATCATATGTGTTCCTTCGCCGAGAAATTCCTTGAGTGCCCAACTTTTTTTTATTCGTTTATTCAAATGATTTAACATCAATATAAAGTCTACGCATTTCAAACTACTTAATAATAAACGACAAAATCGTGTAATTGGGTCGGGACATTTGAAAGGAACTCCTAAGAGAATATACGAGGGTAGCTATTGCGGTGTCCTCTTAAACCTCCTGAGATCGACGAAGGCACCGGCAAACGGAGATGAAAAATTAATTCCAAAGGTTCAACTCCTCAATAGCAAGCAGTCATATTTCGATATATATTCGATAGTTTCGGCGATTACATTTATCATCGGGCATAATGTATTCGGCAATGTCATTGCCGTCAAAGTGTTAGCAGTTTTCCTCGATGACAAAATACACCTAGTCGATTAGGGCGATCATAAAAATAATAGGATGCTATATAGTTTCCATCGTTTTTAACGTCGAAGGAGTAACGGTGAAATAACCTTTACGGATATCAGCGTATACGACAAGAATATAATGTAGTAGTACTCACGTGCTGAGAACACAACCCCATAAATAATTCCCCCGAGTACTTAAGCCGATTAAACTGCCATTTTACCTGAAAAAAAAAACATTTAAATCATTAAATAAATACTACAGATAACCACATTTTTTTTCAATAGTATGACCCAAATTTTTTATCATTACCATAGGGATAATATAAATAATAAAAGTGTATAAAACATAATTAGTACATAATGAATTTGATAAAGATGTTTTTTTTCCAATATTTTTAAAATATATAAATAATAAATTAACAAACTTTTTCTCATAATAATTGTTTTGGCAAACCAACACGCTTAAGAGTATTTAAATAGGTAAGTGTAATGTATTGTCAAATGGAGTAGTGAATGAATAAGTAAATTAGACGTCGAAAACTCTTCTATACAAATGATAAAAAGATATTACCCATTGTCATTTACGTTTTTTACGTAATGCGGTTTAAATCGTAAAATTAAGTACTAGGAAAAATATGTCTTTGTGCTTTCAACACTTGAAACTATATTTAAAAAAGTACAAGGAAATAGTATAGTTTTTTAATTTTACGGTAACTTGGAAATGCATTGTTTTTTTTTTTACATTAACGTTTTCTTATAATTGAATATCATCGCATAGTACAAAAATATATGAAACTTTTTTGATTATTCACTTTTTTGTATATATATATATATATATATATATATATATATATATAAAAATTGAATAGAAATCTAAGTTGTAAAATAATATCATATGTACACTTTAAAAGAATAGAATGTGGAATTACAAACAAACTACAATGGAGCACGGGTCTAATGCTTCTCAAACTCGACGTTAGAACAACTGCAGTAGTAGTAGTATAAAAAATAAAATAAATTTGAAAAAGTTTAAAAGTTTTTGTCATCTTGTATGTCAACTGGAAGATCGAGGACTTGGGCCGATTATTTGCTGTTTGTCTCGTTTTTCTCTCATTTCATTTAAAGCAAAAATACAAACAAAAAAATTTAAAAAGGATTTTTTTGTCACAGAAAAACGCTTACGGTAAGCGTACACAAAAAAATCAGACTGTCTACAGCAGACGGTGTTGGGAAAATGTGACTTAACCCAAAACGTGACCTCGAGCGCAAATGGTGACTGTATACTATAAATGTTGAAGAAAAAAACAGAAAAAAAAAAACAAAAAAATAGTACAGAAACCTTCTGTGCTTTTAGGTAGCGACGATGAAACGCTAACGTGACGGACAAACAATGCTATAAACATAATACAGAATGGTCAAGAACATAAACTACAAAGACAAACAATATATATTTGATGGAACTAGAACCGTCGGAATAATGTAATTTATCGAAGAAAATAATAGATGAACGAATAGTACAACATTACAAGGGTCTGGTGTAGTTTACTGAAGTAACGCAATTGTAGACTACTGTCAGTGTACATGTGTATTGAATATAAAATTTCAGATTTTTAATCTCGAAAGTCATTAAAATTAATGAGGTCTGAATATTTGAAAATGTCTTTATTTTACTTTATTTAACTGCTATACATAATCTCCACGTTAAAATATACACAAAGAATACATAATCCTTTAAAAGCTTTTTCTTTTAATATTATGAGAGATGAAAATACATGCTTAATATTTAATGGAAATGATTTTTGAAAAAAATCTGCGTATAAAAGTCTTACTGCAATAAATTCATATTATGGGAAGCTATTAATTGACGTTGTAGACTAATTGTCCATTAGTCGAAACGAAACCATTTAATTGATAGCTGTTTTATTATTTATTAAAAAAATTTACCTACATTTTAACATTTCGTAAAAGTTTCCAATCATTTTTTTTTTCTATTGTCATTGAAAAATTAGTTATCTCGTCATCTCACTTTATTACTCAGAATCCACTTTAAAAAACGTTTCAACAATTTAACACACCGTCATTTGGAATTAAAGTAATGATAACTTATGAATCATTGAAAACATCTGTCATTTTGCAGAAAAACGTTTTTTTTTTTTATCACCAATGGCAATAAAATATACGCGTGTATATTCAGTACAATTTGTTGGCACTTTTAATTGTTCTACTCCCAAGAGACTTTAATTGTGCCAGATTCACTGGGACATTTATACCGGAAGGATAATCGTAAAAAAAAATAATTGCTTTACCAAATATTTAAAAATCTCTCTTGTCTAGAGAATTTTATAAGTGTAAGTGACTATTAGTTTAATTAGTAAGATTTCCGGTAAAAACAACAGTGCATAGTGCATAACAAACCAAACTTTTCCAATTCAAATAGATGCATTTCGCAAAAAATTGTAAAATATGAAATGCCTTGTATTGTAACATTAATGTTTGTAATATAAAGTAAAAAACAAAAAATGGCTAAGTAATTTTCTAGCAGTCGTCTACTTTATTTAGAAAAAAAAAACAATAAATATGTATAGTTATTAAACCTATAAATATACAGGGTGTTCAGTAAGTCAGGAAACGGGTTTCTATTGTTCTCATTGTTACAAACAATTAGAACAATAGAAACCCGTTTCCTGACTTACTGAACACCCTGTATATTTATAGGTTTAATAACTATACATATTTATTGTTTTTTTTTTNCAATTAGAACAATAGAAACCCGTTTCCTGACTTACTGAACACCCTGTATATCAATAAAAATATGTTGACCATTAAGGTCAACATATTTTTATTGAAACCCAATTACACCTTATTCCAAACAATCCTCCATATCAACGTTGGCGCCTATAATTATCGAGAGCACTTACAGATATCAATAAACGATTATATAAGCTACGAAATTCGTGTAATAAATGGGTTAAGAATGTTTATAGTACAATACCCTTATGTCATTAACCTATTGCAGAACAATGTCACACGTAGAAGATATTATCAAACATTACGGAATCGTAAAATTATTCTAAGAGAAGAATTTCTAATGAATTCAAAAGTCTATATATGTTAATTAGGCAGCAATGAAATACTCAGAAATCGCATAGTAATCTTAACAGTATAGTGGAGTTTAACTATAATTGAACACGTTTACAATCTGCAAATGGCACACACTATCCTCGTATAGTAAATGAGCAAATTTGTTGTTGAATAAGCTTACTAAGATAGGCCGTTTAATGATGGCAAACACGCTCACCAAAACGAAGAGAACGATAGTTATTTATGAGTCATAAATTATGAAATTCAGACAAACGTGTAATAAATACAATTGCGTTTTAATCATATAAACTGAGTTCAGTCGGTGAAATATGTTTACTAGCTGATAAATTATTCGTGCCGTGTGTTTGATCACTTGGGGTAATCGTTAATTTTCCGAGCTTTGGATTCAGTCGATTAGGTACAGTGCACGTTAACACATCTATCAGCAGCTAGTGAATGCAACGAAATTATAATTTTATCGCCAAAAGAGAAATCACCCGACATTTTCGATAAGCCAACCCCTTTTAAGGTCAAACCGTTGTCTATTGACTAACGTTCGAATTTATCAGTATATTAGCACAATGACGGACGGCAACGTGAACATTTCGTTTAATTTAATAACTTCGAAAATACTGCACGTATTCTTCCATTTAATTCATTATAATTCGAATAATTAGTATTCAAAAGTAGATTTTTCCCTAATGCTTCACGACGAGTAATGATCGGGAAGCTCTAAAAGTCTATATTTTCCGGCAACTCTGTTATCAAATGTACAACGCAAATTGGGCTATAATTTTTTGGATCATTCAGTAGTAAATGAAAAATAACGGCATCGTATATAATGCAATCGGGAGAACTTTTATTTTTTCTTTCCTCAGAAAGTTTCTAATGATGTCGGTGGTAGTTTTGTACTTTCTGCGCTTCCTGTTTTTCTTGTTGTCGAATATTGTTTGATATCAAAGCGATGGCTAACTAATCGATCAATCTTTTGCCGGTTACCGATCGTTATTGTATTTATTTTCATTCTTTTCACTTTTATAATATATCAGAAACTAGTGTTATGTCCAAGGACGGACCGGAAGCCATTTGTAACTGCAATATATTATTATTTTACCGATCGTGACCGGATTTCTGGACCCAAATCTATATACTTTTTATTTAAACCGTTCAATTTACTTCTCTTCCTGTTTTTTCTTGTATAGAGTGTTCAATATATGAATTTCCTTTTTATTTTTTATAAAGATACAAAACATATGAATGGATAAAAGTCATAAAAGTTGGAATACTAGGTAATCGAAGCACGGAGTTTTCTTTATGAGCTAAGCAATTTGTTTTGATATCAGATCTTGAGCATTCAGTGTTGCTTTGAGTATAAATAAAAGTATTTTTAAAACGGTCATAAACATACGACGTTGCCAGCGATTAACAACGATGGAATAAAATACAATGATATATCCTAACAAATTTTAATGGTAACAATCGAGAGAGCTTCTTTTAAAGGATGCACTTAAAATCAAATTTAACGAAAGAAAAGTCTCTGTAAGACATTTAAGTTTAAGAACGAAATTAAATAGAAGTATCTAATAATTATGAATATTCTACAAACACAGTCCAATGGAAAAGGAGTTGTTAATTATTATTGTTGAGAATTCAATTTGTTATGAACCACAAATTCCTGTCGAAACTTAGGATAGAATGTTTCGGATTTATACTAACTAACCGCGTCAAGAGCTAAGACAATGAATTTATTTTTTTCACTCCAGAGAAATACAACTATTATTATAATGTTAGTTAAAACTAATTTTTTTTATAGAATTATAAATATTATTTAAAAAAAATATTTTTCAAATTGAATTAACAATACAATAAACAAAATAAAATGAAAAATCGTATCGTATTTCATGAAAATAAGGTCTATTTGAAATTTTATAAAATTACACAAAAATCATCTATAAAAAAGTTGAACGGCGAGGATGAACTTTAATTTTATTAATTCCCTCCCTTTAATACTTGTTATATATAATTATTATAATTACTTTAAGTTTATCATTCTTAAAGACGAATTATTAATTTAAAAAAAACAATATTTTCATCTAAAATTTAATATTTCATTTTGTCAAATATGAAAAACTGTTTTAGAAATGGTATGACGAGCAAAATGTATTTTATAAAAAGCTAGCCAACGAAGCTTCATGAACTGACACCGTTACGTTTGCTGTGCACATACTAATTTGCGGTTAAGGACATTGAAACTGAACGCGTTCAGAATGGCCAAACATTGGCTGCCCATTACAATTCTCAAAACAAGGGTTTTTATCGTCACTCTGGGTTTCTCTGCTTTAATAAAACGACAGATGCGGACGTCCCAAAACTGTCGCCCAAACCAGCTTTTATGGACGAATAAAACCTCATCGAAACCGTAAGCCATAACATAAAGTACACAACGGTGCCTTTAAGATGGTAGTGTAAAGGAACTCGTTTGAGTGGACGGGTACGAGTTTAATTCGGCAAATGGTACAATTTATGTTTTATAAATCTTCAAAAGGAGTCCGAAACGTTCCCATTCGTGTTAGCGTAAGTCCGCCACTACTGTTGTACAACAAGCGTCTATCGAGTCCTACTCAGGGCATTACCAGCCATTGAGGGTCGATCGAAATTGTATTAAACGACTACAACGACGAAGGTTAAGCGGATAAACTTTACACAGACGACAATATAGTAATACCTTTGTTACGAAAACGTCACAGTTTTCCATTATCCTCAGCGACATCGGTTTTGGAGAATCACCTGACGGCGGTGGCGGCGGTGTAAGCTTTAATCAATGCGACTCCGGAATAAAGCGCGTATACACAAGGAACGTTGAGTTCAGCCAGAGGACAGGAGAAAAGGGGATTAGAATATTCTTATTGCAACCCCCCGCCGTCTAAGGCGCATAGACTGTTCAGTCGCATCTCACTGTTGTATAGTTTATACATATATCACATATAGATACACCGCCGGTCGCCAGCTTGTCGTTGCTTCCGAATATTTCAAAGCTTATACATTAAACCATTTAGTCGGTAACAGATAACAAATTATTCAAAGCGCAAGGGGAAGTCAAAAAGCCGACCGAACTTTATCTACCATGAGACTACATTCGAGCGAATGCCACCAAATAGGGAAATTAATACGGATTAACCGGGCCATTACAGCGGACGGGGAACACCATTCGTGTATAAAATTAAGGAACGTTTCCGGAGCAGGCGTGCATACGGGCCGTGTATACACGTCGTATATCAGAACCGAAAACAATTCGGTCAGATTATGTTAAAGACATCAGGTATATAATGTCGTCGATTTAGTGGGAATACGATGTTTTTCTTTCCGTTGAGGGTTGAGACCAGCGGCTGTAAGGGTGTGGTGTTCGAATGCGTCTTCCGGAAACGGCGACTTGGCACCAGCCTAACAGATATCCTGGTAACCTTTTAATACCGTTATCGGTGTTTTTCGGGGTTGGCTTTGGAGTTGAGCCAAAGCATATATACCCAATAAATCCAAAAGCCGGACGATTATAGCCACAACGGCCATTAATGAGGGCGACGCAAATTTCTAAATAATTTTATTTTTCCTCGCAAACAAATCCAATAAATACGTTATATATTCTTATAGAGCACAGATATTTGTTTACTATGCACTTAGAAGCGCATCGCGTTTAATAAAAAATTACTCTTTAAACTAATATTTTTCTCTACCTAGTTCACATATTATATAGCAAATATTTATCCGACTCTATTTAATATGCCCTTTCATTCTCTATTTGTTTAAAGCTCGCATTAAAATTGTACGTTCACAACAACAAAACAATTTTTTTAAATCTTTAAAGTTAATAGTAGAAGAATTTTTTTCGACCATCATTGCCAATAGGGCATATCACAATACAGAAATGACTTGTTTCGTCGAAAATCTAGTAGAAAGTAAAATAAAGTGTAGCATTAAACAAAGGAATTTTCGTTTCCATAGTATATAAATTATGTAAGCAATGTCATAAGTAGTTCGTATTTAGCGGCGTCTTACACCATACGACGAATATAAGAAGACATCGAGAGCTATTATTCTTTATACTAGTCGACAGCCAAAGCGTAGACACTTTTGCTCAACCACGTACACTATGTGTGAGCTCCCCTGATGTTTATTGCTTTTCTAACCCTCCCTCTACCATGGCAACAACCGTCCACTCCAGGACGACCAGCACTAGTTTCTTTACGCTTCTCTAACTATCACAACCATCACTACACTTTACTATTTTGCACTTTTATCCTCTCCAACTGTATGTAACTTAGTATGTATGTGTATACGGATCACGACAACGCACAAAACGATCCAAGTACATTTTCAGAGTAAAATATTATTTATGAAGGGCGGTCGGTTCCCGAGGGAATTTATGTCGCCGTATCTATCCAGGATATAAGTACGCATAAACCACCTCCCGCTAAGTTACATATATATATATTTACAAATGCTCATATTTACTATTACTGTGCTACCACCATAGCTTCCAAAACGAGGCAAAAACAATTTTGACAAGCCCTAAACGAAAAGTTTCCTCATATAAATACGACACCGTCATTTTTGTTATTAAGCCCCCAGGCAAAACATGTACAACTCGAACTGGCATATAATTTGAGGTTATTCGGCTCTAAGAAGTAAATTTCAGGAAACCCACAAAAATGTTTTAGAAGTTACAAAATGAATTTGATAACTTTCAATCCCAAACGTCAAAAACACTTCAGAGTATTTTAATAATGAAATTATTGGGAATATAAAATATACCTGCATTAACCATCAAGTGCGTATACCGCGGACGATACTACACTACTTAGTATTTAGTTATAACACCACAGTATAGTGCTAAACCTTGTTGTTTTCATTTACAATAACGGATACACGTATCTAAGTATACATCTAATGTTGTGACATGTACAACGAAAGAACATGGATTTTATTCTAGGTTCAGCGAATTCATTGTTTTCTTTTTATACGAATAAGAACTCCTACAATTAATTTCAAAAACATTAATTTATCAAGTCTACTTATTTCCAGACGCGGTCAGATTAATGATAGTCGATCGGATGTGAGTTTGTGTTATTATATACGCAAGGAGAGCCTTAAAACGAGATACCCGACTATTTTTCTTCTGACGGTTGTACTCACAAGTCAGTAGTTAGTTGCTATGTGACAGCTATTTGCCAGTAGACATGTAAAAATGTCAGTGTATTTGTTCGTATGTGTAAACAAACTTAAGTAGAGAAACTGCGGTAATCACAAAGGGTATTTCACCCTGTACGATTTGTCTTTGTCCGCTGCCACCATAATAATTGCGGTATTTCACCTGTTATTGTTTCCAGCCATCCGGTACCCGTTAATGTTATATCCACTCACGTGTGCCATTTCCTCCCAAGCCCAGTATAAAATTATATACATCATTTTTAATGTCTTTTCCCCGTTTCAATTTAATTAAAAATAGTCATCATTGAAGAATTCTAAGTATACGAATTTTCGTGTGTAAGAGTGAAATTCTATGCTTAAATTTTTCCAGAACAAAGTCACTTCTAAAGCGGCAATTTATCTCTAGTATTTAATTTATTTAAAACAAAGTAAATGGAAATAGTTAGAAAAAGTAATTACACACCTAATTTAACTTAATAATTTATTAATACAAATCAAGGATTCATCATTCATCTAAATACAATATTTGTAAATGAGAAATAAATTAAAAAATAGTAATATTGTTAAAATTGTGACAAAAACAAATTACGGGCCATCCAAGCAGGATGAACGTCAAAGGCGTTCCGTGCATTGATGGAACAAAAGATTAATGTAATACATTACATTAATTAATACAGTCATTAACTAGTATATAATTAACAATCATTTGTTACGGTCCAGTGACGTATAGAAAACCAATGGAAGGATATGAGACACGTTTCCTTTTGTCAAACATAATTATAGGGAAGTGTAGATTTTGAGTATTTCCTAGCGGACAAAAACTGTGACTTTATTAAATATATCCATCAGTTTTTTTTTCGGACCAGTTCTCCAAACAATAAACACAAACAAGCCTTTTGTTGAGATATATAAGATAATATTGATAACAATGGTTTCACTGATTTGGACAAAGATAGATGGAAAAATAAACCCAAAAACGTTATGTTATTTTTATTAGGCTTTAATACAGACAAAGTACGAAAATAGTATAGTAGTCAAAAACAAAATTATAATAATAATAAGATAAATTTAGAAAATGACGTTTTACTAAGGGTTATAAACTAAAGTATTATAATTTATCCAAATATTTCATACGCGAATAAGTCAATTAAATGAACAAAAAAAAAAATTAATAATTTATGAATAAATGTAGTAACGCCAAAATTACAAAATGGTTAAGTAATAATTAGATGAATCGGGTATACGGGTGTTTGATATGCAACACGTGTAACAATACATTTACAGGCGAAAGTGTAATTGAAGAGATGATTATTCATATAGATAATTTTGTCATATTAAACTTTGTATGGCAAACTTGAGCAATAGTACACAAAATAAGTATTTTAATAGAAAAGGCAACTTTTGTTGAAGTAAACAAAAGAAACTACTACATAAGAACGACAACATTAAAAGCGATATGCCGAGGGCGAGTATCGTAGAATCTTTTTACATAGGACGAAGAAACAATGTTGGAATAAAGTTAAAAGTACTTTATCGAATAATATGTGGTAGCGAAAGATCTTGTGTTTAGATTTATTTGAAACACACAAAGTTTTGTGATAAAATCGTTGAATTGTTACTGACAGACGAATAGTAAATAAGTTGTGTACATGGACACATTTCAATACTTCTACTTCTAAGTATACACGTATTTAAATAATATTTAATATGCAGTCAATTTTGATTGGTCGTTTATTGATAAGAGCGTGGAAGTTTTAACAATCAAACATTAGGCAGAAAAAATGCTATTCGCTATAAAAGGCAATTGATTTAAAGGAAAAATGCTAACTTCACGTTATTAATCAATTTTAAAATTATGGGTTAAAAATCGAATCCGGAGCAGCTAAAGTTCGCTTTTAAGAAGATTACGCCTATACACGGTTCGTTTAATCCCAATGGAATTTTTCTAACTAAAGTCGAGTTTCCGAAGTCAAAAGATTTCCTTTATTCACGTTAAATGTTATCTTAAATCTTAATATATAAATAAATGTGTGTTGGTAAAAATAAAAAAAAAACAGTTTCTTTGATTCAAATGTATACAGTTTAATTTAACAATACCTATCTTTTAATTTGTAAATTTGTTTTATAGGCCACGTGGGAAAGTCGATTAAAATTATTCTGGAACTCAGCCACCATAAATGAAAGCAGAAAAAACAGTTATTTACTTTTCACCAGGCTTTTTATTACCAGGGCTCAACTAAAGGGTGAAAGTAAAATGCTAAGCTAAAGAAACGTATAAAACAATTTACGTAAATCGATATAAAATCGCTTTGGCGATTAACGTTTTTTTTTTCCTGTGTGTGTGTTTTTAACTAAAAAACGAATTTATTTTTATTATTATAATTTCTCTTCGGTACGATAACGATTCTTATCGAATTAATGCCGGTGCGAATAGTTTTTAATGATGGTGCATCTCATCGACCGTTCCGGGCTCTCGGCTTCCTTAATAACAGCTACTACAAAATCGGTCAGACAACAAAGATAACCATAAAGTTATTTAAGCGCATTTGAATAAACACGGCGCGCGTACAGCGACTAAAAACGGAAACTATAAAACCATGAAACAAATGAATTCTAATTTATTTTACTTAAACGAGTATTGTTGCATTCTTATTGTTACTGTTGTTATTATTACTATTATTATTATTATTATTATTATTATTACGACTTTTAAGTTTTATTGTGAACAACAATTGAAGGAAAGCCTATAAAATATGTAAACAAAAACAAAAAAAAGAAAACAGGAGTTTAACGAAACTATACATTAGGTTGCTAGGTAGTGTTGAATTCAACGATTTTTGCTAATATTAGCCGTAATTTTTTTATATATATATACGATATTGAAGATTCCATAGAAAGATACAAGATCCCTTAGGCTATTAACGGAAATATATATATATATTGTTAATAACTTTGTTGTGTCGAAAATATCTAAAAAATATTACAAAAATGTTGAGAAAGTAAATGTAATAAACAGTTCAGCACCGCCGTAAAAAGTTTATTACAGGCTCTGATTGGCGTAGCACCGACGATGGCGCGTCCAACGCGAATAAACATTATTGAATTCAACTATTGTTTTCTTTGAAGTGAAATACTTTTTTGTAAACAACTCTCTCTATACATCCAGTTGTTTTTTTAAATATTTTACCCCCGCCTGAAACATCGGTATAACGTAGGAATATATACTCAGGACAGTAAAACGACTTGTTTGAAATGATTCCAGTGCTTTAGAATTCGCATATTCAAATGGTAACAGAAATTGAAATAATAAATAAAAATCTCTTGTCGCTGCCCAATGGAGACAGTCGTTATGATGTAAAACAAAGTCACGTGTATACAATATAACTTGTCGTGTTTGGCGACCGTCAATTCGGTAAGTCACGCAAGATACCACCAAATTCTCATTGACTAAAATAATACATACAGCGGTGAATACATTATAATAGTTGAAATATAAAAAAATACATTGCTTCGATGTATATATTGTGAACAAAATAAAAATGACGGTAAGGATAACCTGAACTGACATAGTATTAGCCGATTTTTACTTTAGTGTTGTACATAACACACCAATTACACGAGTTAAAATACACCGACTAAAAATTATTATACAGTTCAGAACCGCGCAGGCGGTGATTTTTTTATTGCTGCATACAATAGAGAAAATTCACATAATTTACTTGAACTCGTTCCATGCGTTTTTCGTTTTATTTTTAAACGTACGATCATATAATTTTGTAATGTGTTTAGATAATCGATTTTATCTCCGCGTTGGCGGCACAAACGAAGACTAGATGTTTGCCAACTCATAAAGCACAAACGAAACACGAGGTTGGTCGTAAACACGCATTCGAAGAAGATAATAAGGAAATAGTGAGCTGCTACTAATAGACTTGGAAATTATGCACGCGAAGCTCTACAGGACAATTTATTATAAGCATAGAGTAATGTCTACTGCCCTATTCAAACGATCGTCCAAATTAAAATTTCACGAATGCTTTGTCAACTTCAACAAGCATATTTAAATCAGTTAAGGAGAAAAAAAAACAGAACTTACCGAATTATTGCTAATTTTTTTCGTAGTTAAAGTAATACAGATAATGTTATTTATTTAACTCGCCTTTTATTTAAGTTATCTTTGGCGTCTTTTTTAACCGATTTAGAAGTAAATTCACACGACCGACATCCTTCTGAAGCAGAGGAAGTTACAAAAACATGTAAACGTCGTATTTCAATTTAATTTTGCGAACAAACGTTTTGTTTTTAGAATGCCACGTCTAACGTCGTTTACACCGATCGTTCTTTTCTTGAACATTCAACAATACACTGGCAACTCGAACAGTTTTAGCAATTACCGATGGCAATCCAACAGCACGCACGGTATTCCCAAAACATTTTTTTGACACAATTCAGCAAAAAGGAAAATCATGTTTAGACGTTTCGTCCGGCCTAATGTATTCTTATTTTTTATAAATAACTTGGGTACACTTAAAATGAGTGCAGCTATATATTTGAAAACAACTTCTGTTGTTTCTATACAATATAATAATAGCTCAAATAAGAACTGAAGATAACTTCCCAGAAAATAATCAAGAAGAGTAGTAAATTTCATCAACAGAAGAAATTTGATAGCATTTGATAGTTTAAGACCCATTTGGTCTATTGCAAAATGTACATGATTATCCACGAAGAAAGAAATTACTTTGCTATTATGAAACATCAATGTATAAATAAACTATCTACTTATAGTTCACGGGAAGCCAATCAATCAAAATCAAAACGATAACGATAAATCAAGTGCACACAACAATATTTTAACCACATAAATGCGATTATACTTGTTTTAAATTGCGTTCAATATAAAAAATGAACGGATGTTTATGCTTTCACAATGATACTCGAATGCCACCTCCAATTTATTAATTCAACTGTAATAGGTTATCATTTAGAAAAACTTTTCAACAAGTATAGACTTTCGATATTTTATACCACTCTGTTAGTATTCATGACAAAGTGTTAAAGAAAAACAGTTATTATTATAAAAATACACAAATTATTTTTGAATAGAAAATTTCTTTTTAGCTATCGGACCTCTTAACAAACAAATATTGCATTTCCTGGAGGGTTTTGGCAGTAAAGAGATGTACTAATAAACTCCCTCCAGGGATAACAATGCCGTACAAGTAGTATTCGGTCACGTGATGCATGTCATTTTCGATAGTTCCAACGCTTATTGGGTGAACATACACACAAACGCACATAACGTCTAGGAATTGAATTGGTCGAGTGACGCCAGTGTAAATCCCTTAGAAGTATCATATCAAAAGAATATATATATATATATAGGACTTGGTTGATAATAGTAAAAAAAGAATAATAAAAATGTAATCTAAAAAAATATAGAAATAAAAACCAGTAAAAAAGAATTTTACAGAGATATGATAGGGTATATATTCCAATAACAATGGCTAGCTAACTTATAGGTAGAATTGTATTATACAAAATAATACTATAAAGAAATCATTCTTTTACTCATATATTTTTTTATAAAAAACTCAACAAAAATGCATGTGCACCTTCTTACTATTGTTGCATACAATTTTTATCAGATTGATTTCCTTAAAAAATCTTTGAAATGGGATAAATCACTTGAAGTAAATTAATACTATATTAAATACGAAAATATCAATACGCATTTTATGAAATTTAATTATTCTGGAAAATCAGTTGGGTTTGGATACTTAAACAATGTATAGCTATTTTGCATTGGACTACAATAATAGTACAAATATATCGCACTGCAACTTGCAATGGTAAGATAATAAAGATTTTTTGTTGCCATTCATTAGTCAATTCCTATCTATTGTATAAATAAATATAACTATAACATGTTTACCCCGAACATAGGATTAGTTAATAAACCACATCATTTTCGGTCGCACGTGTTTTTAGTGTAAAACTAACGCAATTTCAAGATCTTCCGGGAACATTTTTTGATTGTCTCTTTCTCGTTAACTCGCTTAACTGCAATTAAATTTAAACAATGTTTTCTCAGATGACTAAGAAAATGATAAAATTCTGTATCCATGTAAAATCTTAATCACTATTTGCGTCATCTAATCTGTGAAAAAGACTACAAACCTACCAAGTAGGGGTGGACGGTTAAGTACTTTTAATGACTAACACAAGGTCGATGAGACGGCCCATTGAAAACCAAGCGTGTGCTGAATCACTAAAAACAAGGTAGTTTCTCGTTAAAGGTTTAGGGAGTTGTCGTAATGGCAGTGGAAACGGCGACGACGCTCTTTAAAAATGTCAACGAGTCTGCACACAGGCGCCATTTTCAATTCGCATTCTTTTCCTTTTTTCTGTTCTGACGTAATAACGACATTTGGCCATGACAGTTTTTTATACCCTTCCGTACCCTCCGACGATGCGGTGGTTTTGTATAGTAGTTTTGTGTAATAATTTCCTGGCGCCTCGAATTAATGTCGAAAACACAAGACAAAAGATCCTCAGTTACATAACAACAGCGAAGTGGAAAGAGGTATGTATTTTATGTTCCTCTCGTAATTAGTTCAAGTTTTCCCATTACAATATCGCACTTGTATTGGTTTAGACGACGTTAATTTTATTCATTTAGCTATTTTTTGCTCTTAAATTCTCTAGTTAGCGATGGAATGAAATGAAACGACTTTGGTGTTTTTCTTCATTATTACTTTAGTATGCATTATGTCATTAAGTTTTGATTTAATAAACGTCACGTTTTTAGAACGCTACAAAGTTTTTATTGGTACTAAATTGCTCATACTTTGGTATGAAAAAAAAATAAATATTACTTTTTAAAGGTCTTCAGTCTATAATATATTGCACGATATAGGTGGAATACTGCGTGAGACATCGTAACAAAAAAACAACTAACAAAAATTAATAATAAAATCGAGATTTGGGATTAAAATTTTTTTTTTTTTTTTTGGTGTGCACGTTTTAATAGTCTCCCACTAAATTAACACTACTGTATAGCTTAGAATTAAGTGCGAGTAGTGAATATATGCTGTAAAAACGTCACATTAGAGCAAGTTCTGATGTACACAATGACAAAAATGCGGAAAGTTTAACCATTATTGTAAGAATAATTTTTACTCGTTACGCATTATTTTCCAAAATTTCGACTATAAGTATTAGAAAAGATATAACATCGAATGAAAAACTCTATTGTTTGTTCAAATACACATATTATGCACACAGAAAATACCCTGTTTGAGAGTTGGCGTGACTTTTTGCTATCGTGCCAAAGGCTCAGAGGAATGTAATAAAACACTGAGGCAATAACAAATGGTTAGGCTAGGAGATGGTGGGCATAAAGTACGCCTGAAGGGAACAGAGGGTCAACCCCAAATTTAATGACAACTCCTGTGTCCGTGCGCTCTATCTATACACACTTGTGTAAACGTGTATTTGTGTGTGTGTGTGCATTGGACGGCTGGCGTTGGGTCAATACGAATATTGTCCTCTAACCGACACTCGTCACGTAATACAATAAATAGAATTAAAGAAGGAGAAACAATAGCGTTAAGGGGTATAAAGAAACTGTCCAAAGATGACGAAAGAAAACTCTTTTATTAAACAACGCCTAGATCACACTCGACAGCAATAGTTTTTTTTTTGTTGTACACATTGTAAAACTAAAATGGTCGACCTACATGTCAGTTTTACTATTCATACATTAAAAATAATAATAATACTAAGTGTGCCCCTAATATTTGTTGTATCACACTATTGCGCTATTAAACTCGGATTATAAACTTCTTCTATGATAATATTACGAATTAAGGTTAATATTTTGGCGAAATCTCTGAATAATTAAGTATTTCACGTTTAATAATAACTATCAGTTGAAAATCTGTTTACATCCTTTTGATGTCCATATTGAATTTTACGTTCCACTTGCTGGGGCCCTTCGAAAGTTTCTAGACTATTGGTGAAAACTAAGAGGAAAACAAATGCTCATTCTTTGCTTTGTCTACGCTAATGTATCAGTTATCTAACTGTTGGCGCTGTGGTTTGAATGTATGCGTTTAACAAAACGACCCAACCGCTTCCCCGAGATAATTTTGATACCACGAATACACCGGCAACTAGTACTAACTGGTATCCGGGTGGTTAACGACCAAAGTTCACTTAAAGTATCTACTACATTCAAAAGCAGTTGAAAGCTTTTAACATTTTGTATTAGCTAAATTTAAATTAACCACACACAGCATGGACGTCTATATTTAATTGCAATTTGATATTTCTTTCGAAAGTCCATCACGCGGACGTTTGAATAGGTATAATACTTTTTTATTAGTAATTGAAACATTGAATTTATTAGATTCATAGTAAATACTATTAATTAGTCATAAGGATTATAATGTTTTTTTTCTCACGACGAATTTGAACTTGTACTTCAATTTTTAATTCTGAATTTAAAAAAAAATACAATTAAATTAGAATCAATTTTTATGATTTCAGATTAAATTTATGCCTGTTTTACAAGTAATTTTTAAATAATCTTTTCTTTTTCTTTAATGAATTTAAATTTCACAAAAATTACCTGCTGTCTTATTTTTTCTCAATTTTATATGTATAGACAGTACATTTTGGCTTTTTAATGCTTACCTAAAAAAAATATAAATACACAAAATTAGTATGATGACATAATTAAATAAAGGTTAAAACATAGAACTTGATTACGTCACACCCAGTTTAACCAAAATAAATATTTTATCATGTGCAGTAAATATTTAAGAATATTATATTATATGCCTAGTACAATGTGTACATACTAACTACGCACTCGAATTAAAGAAACGACGTCTTCGCTGTTATATTAGGACGGAGAAGTTTCAAAGCATAATCGCAGATATAAACATCCACTTTCGGTTAATTGTGGTAATTTAATATTCCCCAATAAAACCAAACCATTTCAAAAAATAAATCTACTTACATGCATCACCATACCCCAAAAGGATAAGGGTAAAATGATAAATCTTTTTAGAATACATTTATACAGGTGTAAACGGGCGGAGCATTATGGTAACTTAAAAATTACGAATGAAATTATCTGTTTTGTATCCTTTTATTTCCCAAACTGAACATACTACAGAGGGTGGTGGGCCCTCATTCACGAGTTAGACGGTCAAAGATGGTTAAATAATAACTTTGATATTTTTGGTAAATAAATATAAGCCGTTATTTTTCTTTGTGTAGAATATAAATTTTTACGTACAAATGACAACTTTTTGCATATGATTTGAATTTTTTGATGTTAAATATTTCTTAAGTGGCCAATTAAATTGAATCAATGGAAAACAGCACGAGTGAGAGCAACTAAGAAAATGAAAGTGTAATTCGAGAGAGTGTAATGAACATTTTTTGTGCCTTTAATATGAAATTTTGGTCATAATTCACATGCAAATAGAATCATCAACGCTATTATTAATTATTGATTATTACAGATCCATTTATATAACAACTACAGTTTATTAATATAAGTATTTTTCAGATTCCATAACTAATAGTTAATGAGTGGTATACAATATATAGGGATAGATATATAAAATATTTAATTATTAAATATTTGAATTATCAAATATTGCGAAATGAATACTACTTAAATAATAAAAAAAATTCCCAAAATGATTATTTACTTATAGCTTATAGATATAACTTTACTTGAACTTCATTTTAAGTTAAAAATTAAATTTACATGTAAAAATAGTTCTTAATTTTTATTTATAAATTTATATAAATTCCATAATATTCCTTATATTCTACATTTATCTACTCAATATAATTTATAAACTATATTATTTAATAAAAAATATTCGAGAACAAATGAATAATTTTTAGTTTTTTATTACAAATTGAATGTTACGTTACCATTATTGTAAAAAAATATATTGCAATAAAACACAGACAACGCATCTTCTACTAGCGCCTGATGGATTGACAATTAAAAATAATTATTGCAAAATTAACAAACAACCTAAATCTATTTAAACCCAAAGGACCCAGCTGCTATCGTCGTCAGTCGGCTCCAGAACGTAAAGCCTTATGCTTTGTGTCATTCATCAGCCTCAGTACTCGGTTGTCGCTCTCCGGATTACAGTATAAAGTCAAGTCTTTGTTCATTCCTTTTGACGCCCTCTATTATACTTATCTATTTTTGTCCTTTACATTTCCAGACTAGTCGTGTCTGTACCTCGTACTGTTATCTTTCTTATCAGGTACGCTTAGTATTATTGTCTTGCACGTGGTCTGCACCTCATATCTAGGAGTTTTATCATTAATCCCTTCCAATAACAACGGCCTTTCGACACCACAGCCAATTCGGAATGTCAGACGAACACGGCAACTGCTGTATGGACAACTGATTCTTACTTTCCTTAGTAGTTTTGGTAATACAACCAATACCAACCATTACAACAATATTTTGGTTTATTGAAATATATTTAATTTATCTATATCAAGTTATAATTTAGAGTGCATTAGAAAAGCTTTTTCAGTATTAGTAAGATAAATTTTGGGTTTCTGAAAATTAGAGGGCTGCAGACCCATCAGCACCTCTCGATATGACACTGAAATAAAAAATTCTTAGAACTTAATTACTAATTCTATTGAACATTCTACAGTATGAAGTTTTAAAGACCATTTTTAGTTTTAGTTCTCTAATTTTATGTTAGTTTTATATATTTTTATAAACAAAAAATATTTTATTATTTTAAATAAAAATCATGCTCTGATAATTTATTGTCGTATTTTTCAGAAAAAGAGCGCTAGTTTATTGTTTATAAAAAAATATAATTATTAATAAAATCGAAAATTCTTCGATCAGGCACTAGTATTTTATGTTTTATAAACTGTATAAATTTTATTTAAATCCATCGAGTGGAAATATAATTACAGTATTACCGACTAACTTGGTATAAAATAATTTTTTTTTTTAATATTTGTCAAATACGTAAAATGTAATAAAATAACTTTGTATTTATTGTAGAAATATAAATAAAACTACCGTCGAAGAAAAAATTATGCCACTTCAACTACTCCTAACTTCTTATGTTTAAAAATAATTAGATATTTGAAGACAAAAAATATCATAAGATAAACTGTTCTATTTCTAAATATACAAAATATTATTTTTAATACCTTAATTAAATAATATCATATTTGAATAAAATTTTAATGTAGTTTAAATAAATTGAACTTATGTTTACACCTAAGCAAATAAATGTTCATTAAAAATAGTTACACTAAAAATAAGTGCATAAAACTATAGAATACTTCATCAATATTATTACTTAACTAATGTTCGTCGAATACATTATATTTTTTAGTTAGTAAAATTCAAAAATGATTTTTAAATATATTATTATATTAACACAACTCAATTATACCCTAGGAATATGTTTTTATGATTTACAATGCAATTTTACCAAGTACATGTTAAATTATTTTAATCATAATCACCGATATTTAACCGAAATTAATATCAACAAGAAAAAATACAACGAAATAGATTTAAAGATGTACGGTGTTTCAATTCAAAGTCATGGTGAAATAGTTCTAATAATGTTAGATGCATTACGAAAAATTAATGATTATAACACGAGGAAATATTCAAAAGAGTTGATGGCAATTAATTTATACTTTAATAATGTTTCGGGATACTTAGATATGCTTGCTACAAATAAAGAAAACGAAATAGATGTTTCAGATCTAAAACCAAATGTCCTTCAAGGCTACATGATAATCCATAAATTAATTACATCCCAGTTAGAAAAAACTTTAGAGAATATTTGCAAAACTTATTCATACGACAAAGAATTTGTTAAGTGTCCTAATTACAATACTTCAGGAGTTTACAATATAGAAAACTTAAGATATACTACTGATAAACTTAAAAACAGATTACTCAAAAATAATAAAGAACAAAACATTACTGATGTCCACTTTGAGAACTTAAATAAAAGTATAATATTTATATTTTTCAGATTGTCATATTTTAAGCATGATTATTGGGATTTTCTTCCGAAAAACATATTATTATATGACTTAATGACAAACAGACAACAAATGTCTGAAAGAAATTTACTGTTAGGTTCTCAAGCTCGACAACATGGAATTGTAGAAAATGAACGCCCAAAAAATGTATTAGATATTCTGCGATTTACACCATTAACATTAAATTGTATTGATGGAAGTCAAGTTACACTTTATGATATTTTCAAGTACGTTAAGTATTTATTTTATAGAATCGACATACAGTTCTTCCATACGCTCGTATTGACTGCAACATTTCGTCCCATTTCTTTACTCATACAATATTACATGAAAATTCTTGGTTGTTCAACTTTTATCTATAATTTGGATAAACCTAACGCCACAGAAAGTAAATTCGTAAACAATATGAACATTATTGGCTCTAAAATACTTTATTACTTTCAGTACTATATTAATTTAGAAATTTTTGGAAGTTTACCATCTGAATTTTTCAAATGTTTTTTAATTAAAACCAAAGAATGTATTGATAATTTCAATGTAAACAATAAAAACGTTTTCATTAATTTGGTTTCTGAGTTGATTGAATCTCTGGAGAGTTTTATGTTGGGTAACAAAATTGACTATAAAATTTCCCCTGATGTTATTACGACTGAAAACATTGATTTTTTTTATAAAGAATTGGAGATAAATATGAATCAAGTTCAAGACTATATTACGGAATTAGAAAATAATTTAGAATCTTTCTTCTTTATTAGAAAGACTTTTAATGTAGAATACTTGTTCAAACTATCACCCACGCACGTATTACGTCCATTTATAATAAGTAAGTACGAGATATTATAAACGAGTATTACTATAATACTAATTTAAGGGCTTAAAAAGTAAAAAACTAAATACTTAACACAAATTTATAATTTTTAACTGGTTACTGGAAGAGATTTAAAATTACTACTACAACATGAAAAGGTAATATTTTCAACTTGACTTCTGAAAATGTTCCGAAAATTTTTGAAGCTTAAGTTATTTATAATAAGATGACTTATAATACAATAAGTAAATGACAACAAAATCTTTTTTTGTATTATTTAGTTTCATATATTTCTTGACTTATCAACTATCAAGTCCACCTATAGTCACTCATAGTCAAATTTCTTTTTTTAAATAGCAACATAATATTTAATTAAAAATGAAATAAAAAATTATTGAATTAAGAAAATTTAATTTCAAAGTATTTTTATACAATATAAACTTTATTATGTTAAAATGTTTAATTTGAGTTTTAAAATGTTTACTATTTTGAAATTCTTCTCGTTTGTATTTTTACAGATCAAATGTGCCAATCTGATGTTTACTCTTTTTTGACAAATATTTTTAAGGGCGAAAAAAATGTTCATATGACAATAGATCAAAATAATCAAAGAGAATTTTATTCAGTTAAAAAGTATACCCCTTTTACAGAATCTGTTTGTTATTTAGATGATTATGTTCTCTATTTCGAAATAAAATAGTGAACAATTATTTTTAATTAAATATGATCATATTTTTAGGTCGTCTAAATAATTGTGTTGTCGTGTTTAGTGTAATAAGTAAAACATAAATATATGAGATATTTGATAAACATTTATTGAATTATAATTATATTACTATTATTTTAAGAATTTATAACACAAATTTATAATAATACATACAAATTAATGTATTGTAGAACTCATGTAATTAAAAGTTTTACATCTACTTTGTTTTCGAGTATAATGTTTTACTTCATCATACTTTACCTATTAATATAATTATAGCGTTTTAATTTTAATATCACAAATAATATTATATATTATAAAATATCTATTGTTTTTTCAAAGAATAAACTAATTTTGCAATTAAAATATTAATCCAACCCAACCTGAACAATAGTTGTGTTTATACTTAGATTAAATGAAAATTTTCTTTAGTTTGTATTGTGACACTTTGTATACTCCTCTAGTACAAATAAAAATAAAAAAAATGAAAAATAATGCATATTAATACTAGGCTACACCTAACTGGAGACTTACGGGCCTCGCGGCATTACCAGTATAATAAGAATATGGTAAACATTTAATTATTAAAATTAGTAGAATTTAATAAGTATACGGTTGGCTTTTGGTGTCGAGGTCGTTACAATAATAAAATACTATTACAATATAATATAATAATAATATTTCAATTTTAACACTGTCTTTGGTATCAACAATATTAATAAAATTGTGTTATGAAGTTAACTCTATGTGTTGCTATGATATAGAATTTCAAACATTCACAACCATCTAATAGTTATTATATGCTAATGAAAATTGAAAAAATAACATTGTCATATTTGAAATAATTGCTAATAGTTGATATTGGATCCAAAAGTTCATATTATCACATATTTTCGTCGAAACATCCTCTCTAAAGAAATAACTCAAACAGTTTTGTAATCCCAGCCGTCATTCAGTGAATGCAAACTTCACCATCATCAATATTTTGACAGAATATAAAAAACTTTGTCGATCACTTACAGCGCAGAATCCATGATTTAAAAATTTACAAAAATCAATTAAACATCTCAGACCTCCCATGAACTCTCGTGCACCACATCACATGTATAAGTGGCCTCCTCTAAAAATGAATATATCAAGTTTTTATGAATGGAAATGGATACATAATGAAATTGAAACTTATGTATACTTCTTATTTTTGTATAAAATAAGAAATATACATTACGAACGATAAAAAGATATCGTAGAAGCGACCTAAATGACAAATGTGAACTCATCATGAAGATTCACTATATAAGAGAAAATACTCCCCGATATTCGCTTGCTGATTGATATAAATGAGAGCGTTCCGGTCGTTGTAAGCCATTTCTCATGGAAAACCCAAGAGGCAAGGTACTGAAAATATATCTGTGTAAATAGATGAAAAATATAATAAACCTCTTGTTCTACCACATAAGTGTAGACCCCAAGGTCATGACTTATTCATATACATTAGTCATCTAACATATAACACTCATCAAAACCATTTACGAAAATTACTCTGCAGACTTTCGGATCTTAGCTATATAATTCATTTATATTGTTTTTTGGTAACCCATACGTTAGTAAGAATATAATACTATTACTAAAAAATATCACCGAATTATTTTTTATGCTGTGTATTTTTTCAGGAAGAAATATTAAAAATACCTACGTATGCGATATAAATTATTATTATTAAAGATACAAAAAGAAATATATTAAGTAATCTCTGACAAACCTTTATCTTAGAAATAGATAGAGTAATATATATTTTTTTAATAAAACAAACATTTACAATCTAAACGACATTCAAAGTCATTTATTGGCGCGTTAACCCATTGAATCTTTAACTTGTATAGCACGTGGTTATTGTTAATATTTAAAAATAATAAGAACATAAAAAAAAAACATAAGATATAGTGAGTAGTAAAATAGTGAGCTTATTGAAGCCATTTATTGTTATTTTTAAAGTAATGGTATAAACGCAACCTGTAATACATACAGATTTTATGTTCATAAATACAGGTTATTGTGACTTAATGACCACGGGGATAGAAGGATTTTCGGCGTGAGAATTAATGGTTACATCCATACGTTCATTTTCGTGTGTCATGAGACATTTTCCGTTAAAAAGAATTGAAAACAACAATGCGCCGAAGAACACAATGCAGCGGACAATAATTGGATTCTCTGAATAGGTCAGACAAAGTCGTGAACAAATAATCACACCAAAAGGGATTGCTGCCAAATAAAGTGCCATCAAACAAAGTGTGTATAACAGTGTTTCTTATGAAAGGCACTCATAACACCATGAACTTTTACTTCTTTCATCAATTATTTCGAAAAAGTACCGACTTGGAACACTCAAGAATACTTAAAACGTATTAACACGAGGAAGCAACAAATTTCTATGATTTTTTTTTTAAAAAGCTGGTAGATCGAATTCAACCTATTACTGACGCCATGTCTATCTAGTTTAAAACAAAAGGTTTTGTAACGCGTAACACATGCGACATCACTCTAATAACATCTTTATTATGAGGTTCGAAGAAAATCGACTACAAAAAAAAAAATTGAACGAAAAAGGGGGAAACGTTCATGTCGGTAGACCTCGCATGTAGTTACCATTCACTTTCATCCGGTCTGGCTTCGGAGAGACAAGAATACAGGAAAATAGAGGCTATTGTCAATAGACTTCAAAAAGCTGCGAGAGTTAAGTAAGGCTGCACACCGGCCGTTTGAAAATTTATCGCAAACCATTACACTCGAAAAGATAAGAAAAACACTGCATAACAAAAGCAAAGGCATAATAGTGACGTCGAAGGAATTTTTCGCAGTTAACGTCATCCCTTCAAACATACGGTGATTACAGAATCACAATGAATTCCCCCCCATAAACTACATCAAAGGAATACCGATAAAGCTAAAATGAGTTTCACTTTATTTAAAAAAAAAAAAAACGAAATTTTACTTTAAATAGAATTATTTTGGAAAAATAATATACCGAATGTTGTTAATTAATATAGCGAGCAAATGAACGCTGAATTAATTTAGTTGTATGTATACTGGTAATAGATACTTCGGATAGTTCATTTGTTGGCTACATTTTGTTGACACGACTAGTAGCAAAAACCTCTACAAAAGTGTGTAGTATAAAAACCGTTTAAGTTAAACTCACACTCATGACTGGAATAACAAGACAAGAGTTAGCAATTTAGCTAAGTCGTAGCGTGTCAAACTAACTTATGGCATAGTTTTTGTTTAACTATAAATACATAAACACGAGGAAATCGTTAAAAAACGTCTGCGGTACAGGTCTAGAGAGAGTTATCCACAGACGTGCACAGAGTACAAAAAAAAAGTTAATTTAGTTTGTTGGTCATAGACGTATCAGAATATACTGAAAATTTACCGATTCGAGTGATAATTCGCATTACACACACATTCATTGTAAATGTAAAATTTACCGATTATAGTTTCCATTTAAAAAACAGTAAATAAATATTTCTCTTCGAAAAAACTTTATCGGTGTATTATTTTTATTTTTATTTTTTTACCAATAATTTGTGAATATTATCAAAACGATATACTAATATCATCATGCACACGCATTCTAAAATTGAAGAGGGTCCTCGACTTTAAATAATAATGACTTACCGTACTTATACCAAAATGCGATTTTGTGCAACGATATTGCGTGTCTTTATCAATATTATTCCAATACTAAAGAGAAATTGAATTTTTATGTCTACAGTAAATTGAAAATCTCCTTTGCGTTATTTTTGATGATAATAACGAGTCCAAATATTGTTAAAGTTGAAAAAGGAAAACAACTAAAAAAAAATCATTCCCATACAAAATCAGATTCAAAATTTACATTAACTTCAGTACCTGACCACTTTTCATATTTCCTTCAACGCCAAAATTGTTCATAGCTATATAGATATCCGGTTTTCTCTCATCCTTAAACATGTCCATTTGAAATGTATTTTTTCAACTCGTACCGTACACAAACAGTAAAGTGGTGCAGTTACAATAAGTTGAGATTTTCATTTGTAACTCTATGCCATTATCCCAAACTCATCAACACTACATGTCAGTTTTGAAGTATTCATTTAGGATCAATCTTATATTGAACTTAGCTCGGCGACTGGTAGCGCTTACGCTTTTGATTGATAGCTGACATACGGTAGAAAAACACTATAGCTAAAGTTAATAGTATTGCGCGACCAATATGAAAGTACGCTTTCTATAATAACTATCGCTGTGTTATCAATACTACGGCGCTTACGAGTTGTACGCTGAGTGACATGTGACACAACGTAATTTAGATATTAAAGCGATAACTAACAACATCTTACTACATACAATCGGAGACAGACTCGAAGAAGTTAATAGAACAAATTTAGTGACATAATACCATCAAACTCTTTCATTAGTAGTATGAAGTGTATTATTTATTTTTAAAGCGCAATGACTTACATCAACATTTCTATTACTTCACCCAAAACAAATATCTGTTAGAGCTGAGAAAACTTTTTTACGGCAAAATCGTTCTGTCCAAATTTTAGTATGCGACACCACGCTTAGTAACCTGTTGTTAAAGATAAGATAAAACGGGCAACAGAGAGCATTAAAAATGTTTATAACGAATTCTTTTATACTTTATATAATTATACACACGCAAGCGTTCAAAACCCTATTAAATTTGCATTTAACACAATACAGAATTCAGTTATTTTTATCACTCGGTTAACATAACAAAAACCAAGAAACAGAAGTGTTTGACGTACTGAACATTATTAAGCACACTCCAGTTGTTTCATCGTTTAAGTATATGCCAACACTAACTGATCATTGCTGACACGTATTTCTGAATAATAATCGAGAATACTTAATTATATTGCCATCATAGAAAAAACAACCACAGTCAATATAAACTGTATTTAAAATCAATATAGCACTGTCCAATAGAATATATTACTTAGCATATTTAAGTTTATTTATGTTCTTAATTTAATGTCAGCAGTAACTAAATCAGAGGAAATAAAATGCGTGCATAACTCGAGGTACTCGAACTTTTTATTTAATTCAAAGAACTTGTTTCGAAAACTTTTTACCTAGATCGTGCATTAATAAAAACTAGGATTTTTCAATTTAGTACATCATGTAGAA
This sequence comes from Daktulosphaira vitifoliae, assembly GCF_025091365.1. Lineage (NCBI taxonomy): Eukaryota > Metazoa > Arthropoda > Insecta > Hemiptera > Phylloxeridae > Daktulosphaira > Daktulosphaira vitifoliae. The sequence continues at coordinate 8,950,749 of NW_026099576.1, read as the reverse complement.
TGTTATAAATAGTATGTTATCGAAAAAAGCAGAATTAAACTATGTTTCATCTTGACATAAAATATAAATTAACATTGAAAATACAACAGTCAAACGTGTTTAATTTGGAATTATTTCTTATCATTAAAATAGTTTTAAGTAATGAGTACACGAGACTAAAATTCAAGACACGTCCATGGCAGGTCAATATAATGATGAACGGTTGAAATGATAAAACGAACACAATAAAGAAAAATGTGCGTCAGCTGTACCATTACTCACGTCTTCATACAAGTATTTTACAGGTACATAAGGTACCTGTAACATACTTGTTACTTGTTGTATGCGTTTTTTGTCGGGAGATTCGGTCCCACGCATTTAAACGGTACATATTATTATTTATAATAAATAAACATACGTATACATGTAGGTACTTAAGAACCAAGACGAACAAAAATAAAAAGAACTAGTTTGTTACGATGGCAAGAGAACCGGTCAATCTGATGACGAGCACAAGGTATCTTATACAATTTTAGCTTGTTATAAACACTTTACTTTTATCCCTTTCTCTAAAAAACGAAAGTAAATAAAAATAGTATGCTGAAATATTTAAGCGAAACCCTATTCAGATATGAATTTCTTTTTTTAATGAAAAATATTAAAACTTGTGCCAACTCTACACTTAGAAGGATTATGATGTACACATCAATTCTAGATTCATCTACAAAAAATTAGACGGCAGATGAAAATGTTTAAGACTTTTACAGTAAAAATAACATAGCTTTGGTAAAATTATAAGTACTATTATACTTTATAATAATTACATGATGACGGGAAAAGTGTCTACTCATTTTTCAAAAACTAGTTTACAGAGTCATCTTTAAGGCAGCCGCGCGTAACGCGGTAGACGACTATATGAGAGTTCTTGTTAGTAATCAAATTCATTTATGTACCATTACCATTTACATAATGTGGTATAATAGACAATACACACACACACACACACGCACATCCCGATTTCTGTACTTGGTGCGAAGATAATACAAACACGTATACACAGTACGCTTTACTNAGTAATCAAATTCATTTATGTACCATTACCATTTACATAATGTGGTATAATAGACAATACACACACACACACACACACGCACATCCCGATTTCTGTACTTGGTGCGAAGATAATACAAACACGTATACACAGTACGCTTTACTATTATAATCCGTTTTTATTTTACGCAGTCACAAATTGAACTATCACTCATACATTTCTATTGTTGTCTTCAGCATGTGATGTGTACTCGTAGAACTAACACAAATATACAGTTTGTGTAAAAGAGGACTCATCGTCCAAGTGTCAATCCAAATACGGCAGCGTCGCAGTACAAAATTTTTATAATAACTACAGATAGCGATTACAAAAATCAATTCCCAACTGACAAGATAACATTTTATTAAAACAATTGTTTCGTTTAATCTTTAATTAAACAGTGTAATAATAACTGTACATCTGGCACACATTATACGTGCTTTTACAAATATTTACTTTTCAACGCTACTCGTTGTTCTAATGAGAATAAGATTTATTTGCAATGCGATTAGCTAAGGTCGACTCAATATTGCTCAAGCGTCAAACATTAAATACATTATTTTTTGTGGTATGTAAACGGTCCAAGAAGAAGCTATAAATACAACACATACCTTCTAAAAAACTTAATAAACACGAAATTTTAATTGTAAAACAAATAAATCCACGATATGATATAATTAGACAGTTTACACTGGCTTGAACAGTTAGTTATTATTATACAGAATGATTTTATTAGCATTGGTGGTTTAATTAATCGACAAAAAAATAAAATACACAACATTTTACTTTGATATCTTTTAGTTTTCTCAATTTATTAATCACAAAGTATTTGTCATGTTCATCCTTAATACATATCAGAGGTGTCAATTTACATTTTTCAAATGGCAACATGTACATTTAATTAGCTTATTTTTTAGAAAATGATCCAATTTTCTTAGTTAGATCAATGACTGTTCGATAACGACTTTTCCACCAGCATTTCGGAAACTATAAATAATTTTAAGTAATGGCATGGGATATCGACCAGTTATTTTCTTAATTAGATCATTTTCTATTTAATATCCTAGTTAAATAAGTATGCTGCTGTTTAAAAAATGTAAGTTGACACCCTTATTATGTAAACACTTCATGATTAATATATTAGAAAAGTATACAAAAAAATAAAATAAAAAATCAATATTATTTTTATTTTTCGATCAATTAAATGGTTAATAATAAAATAATCAACTTGTTTTAATCAGTTACATCAACTCTAGAATATGCATTATAAAATAACACGATAGGAAAATATTAAACGCAACCAATAATATTCGCTATCGATTAACTATTATAATAGTCATGTAAGAAATTTAATTTATTTACATTTATAATTTAAATTTCAACTAATTAGTTGAATACACATATTTAGTTTCTATAAAAATTGAAACTGCTACACTCTAGTTTAAAAATTATTTATAGAGCTAACAACATAGTTAACTTTGACTAAAACAGGAATATTACAAAAACATAGTGAAATATCTTGCCGCGAAGCAAATATAGTAAATTTTTAAAAATATATTGTTTATAAATATATGATCAATGTCTTAAATATAGTAAAAAAAATGTCAACTCACATTTATTTTTTCGTACAACTACTTCGGCAGAAAAATAAAAGAATACGTGCCAATTATATTTTTCTCTCAATAATTACTCACCTATCAAATTATTCCCAAGGACAAGATCATCGGATTAATACAAACAACATTTGAATAGACAAGTAATATTGTATATTTATAATAATGCATTTATAAAATTGAAAACATTTTTCAAATTTACTTAAACCTCAACTTGCAAAAACATGGCAACCTTTTATTAATAATAAATATTCTGTTATAACAATGGTCGGGATGGTGCACTACAAAGGGTTGTTTGACTAGTCTTATTCGAGCTAATACGAATTATTCATTGAAGATATACAACTGTTTGCCCTGGCATGTCTGTAAGTTATGGGAGGAGATCAGTATGTAATCTCACAGCTAAAAGAATTTTATTTTCAAATCCAAAACGTACGTATGCAGCAATGTAGGAACACATTACATAGAGTTTCATTATTATTATAATTCGACAGTCATAAGGCAACACGTGACTCGTAAATTCCTTGAGCTCCGAATTAATTAACTAATTACAAACTTGTAATTACTGTATAAATATAGAAAACACACCAAGATTTTTTTACGGTGACAAATAATTATTCGCCGATATATATATACATACTCAGATACAATAGTTGTAGATAAATAATAATAATAATAACACTCTTCTCTGTTGCTCTTGATTTCACGGCCAAATAAACAAAATAAAGACGTGAAGGCGATTCACAACGTGACTGGGGTGACTAGTCTCTTAACCGGTTTTAAAGAGGCCAATATAATGTTCAGCGAATGTATTTGATATACTCACAGTGATTTATCAATTTTTACATTTCTTTTCGCTGATACACTTAACTGTTGCATATACAAATCAAAAAAAAAAAGCCAAAGGCTTGACGCTCCACTTGACGAGGCCGACCACAACACAACAAGTTAATACTTACAGTCGATTGGTACAAATCTGTCCAAGGAGACCGTCACGCGATACACACTCTTCTCGATAAAAAAAAAAAAATAACGATATTGCAGAAATTTCACGACTTACACGCAAGGTTTCGTTCGATTATTTTAAACGACCCCGTATTGTTGCACTATGCGGATTTTAAATAAAGTTTCCCAACACTACACTCGGCAATAAAATAAAAAATAATAATAACATACCCAACAAACGTATCATTATGAATAACGTAAGGCTTACGCATATACAGACGATAATTCCCAGTCTACACTGTCGTTCGGTATTGCATTATTCGTGTGAATAAATAATAGCCGTCCAAAATAATATTGTAATAATCCCACGTGGTTAACGAGTTAAACGTCAAAGATGATTTTTATCACGTTCTCTTTACGTACACCTGTATTATAATATGCGTTCCAAACTACGCTCTACTGTGTTGATATTAATTTTTTATACCCTCCATTCAGCCACCCCTACATTGAAACTCCCATACATTTTCATATTTAATTGCATCATAGGTATTATGTTTATCAATATCATTTTCAGTTGATTTTATGTTTATGTTACACAGTCAGAATACATGTAAAATATATTTTTACGTTCCACTGTAACAAAATCCATAAAACACACATCGAAGACTCATTATCCATTTTTTTTTTTTTTTGAAGTTATAATGTATTCTGCTATTATTAATAAATGTGTGTATTGTAGAGGACATCAATGTAGGAATGTTAAGGCTATGGGTCAAACGTATCCATACAACAAATTCATTTATTTTGCAAACGAAATGATATAGCAGGCGCAATGTGTACCTAAATAACGCGGGCGCGTACATATTGCGTGCTACGGTGAAACTTAGACCAGTGTAGTAGCCGTCAAACAATATTTTTCACAACTTGTCTTATAAATAATATAACATGCATACATGAACTTTGACAGGTCATTATCAAATTGTAAAAAAACTACACTAAACAAAATGTTATAATTGAAACAACACCGCGCGAATAACATAAAATCATATAATTTAATACATCAAAAAAAAAAAAAAAAAAAAAAAAAAACCGTAATCGTTAAGTAAAACAAACTCATAATTTCATCTAGCAAAAATTCCTTATTAAGTTTAACTATTGATAAAATTTCAGTGTATTTTTATCTTAAACTCTAAAAATATCTGTATACAAGACTTTGTTGATTAATCTAAAATATATTATGTTTTGCATAATATTTCAAGATCNGAAACAATTAGGTTAGTAGATAATAATAAAAGAATTTTCAATATATAGATTATAAAAATTATAATTCAATAATTTCAAAAACTACTACTTGATTTCTATATTTTTGATGATGAAAATTAAACTATAAGGTTATAGAGATTTCATACCAAGTTAATAATTTTCTCTACTTAACGTCTTCTTTTTTCTTTCCCCACTAGAAGTCTTGAAATAGAAGAGCATTCAGGTTCCAAAAAATTGAAAATAATAAAAGTGTTAGTGAAGATGAGCGCGGATATTTGCTAGGTTTACGCATAAAAAAACCACAATAAAAACCCGATAAAGCAGTAGTATAATAAAATACACATTATGAATTGCGCAACTTTAAGACGACCATTAAATATGATAAGTATATTTTTAAAATTACGGTTGATATTTGTTAGCTGTTGGCCCTATTAAATAGCTTTTTAAGCGTTTCTATAACAGTAGTACACGGCGCAGTCGTAAAGAATATCGACAATAAGCTAAAATTGTCATCACCAACCCCTCTAGGCAAATTTGTGTGTCCAAGTCGTTCCGAAATTCAAATTAACTTTTAGTTGGTCTTTGGGCACTAATACTAATGTTAATTATATTTAAATGCTTATATAACAAATATAATATTACCGAGTTAAGAATATTTTTTTCTAGTACTATTTCTCTCAGACTTTCAGTTAGTGATTACTATTTTGAACACGATGTACTAGTAGCACACTTTTACTTATACTCACTTTTACATTGTCATAACTAACATGCGCAGTAAATTTTCAAAGCATTTATAATCGCTAACCATAACCGCAATTATTTATATCCCATACAATTATCGTATTTTATTAAAACAAATTTAAAAATTATCGTTGTTATATTATAACATACACATACTATAAGTATATAGGTAATAAAAAATGAATAATTGCAATAATCATATGTGAACTTAAACTCTTCCTTTAAAGAAAATTTGAACTCCTGAAGATTTAATGCGAAAATACACAACAACAAAAAAAACTCCATTTAATAGTGTGGGAACGCGAAAGAAACAATTTGCATGCTCCATAGAGTGTCATTAAAGATTTAAACAATGATACACTAACGTTTCGTGTGATACAGCAGCATGCATGCATTGCATCAAGTGCGCTCAACGCCATTATAGAATCCATTTCTAACAAGCTAATGACAGTTTTCAATGATGACAATAAAAACAGAATAATAACGAGAAAAATAACAGTCAGAAGAAAACAACTTTGTTTCATCATTTTCGGAAACGTCTTCAAAAATGACAGCCATTTATCGAACAAAAAAAAAACGATTCATCATTGTTCTTAACTATTTTAAATAAGAGCATTTAATTGCTCTGTGTACCAACCCGCCGTATAATACACACGAATGCCAATATAACGAACGAATCCATAGCTAAATAATAATTGTTTTAAAAAACAGATACGAATCGAGAAAAGTTCCTAAAGAAATAAAAAATAATGGCAAAAACGTTTTACTTAAATGCTCACTCGAAATACTTTCAAGTTTTAAACAGTTACTGAAAATACATTATACATTTGTTACCACGACTTGTTTCTACTACCGATGACAAGTCAACTTATCATGATGGTGAGTTTAACCGATTTTACTTGTCACCGCGTAGGACAACTTGATGAATGATCCTTCTATTTCCTTACTACAGATTTGTTTCAGTCCAGAAGTCAAGATTATCTCCAAAAACATCGTCACAGTAAAAACATAAAGCTAATCAAAGAAAACACCATTTGAGCACATAAACGTGTTAACACGAACTAAAAGTTATTATATAATTTTATGAAACGCTCTTGGTCTTGCTTTATGCAATTTTATATAAGGCTCATGCTAAGGTATACTTATTTTTTAAGAAGCAATATACCTCGAAACCATAAATTATCTTAAGTATTAAAACGGTATCGCCATTTCCTTTATGCTGAGCTTGTCTTAAAAGCTCCAATAAATTACCACACTGGGAGGGAATGAGTGATGAAGTTTAAACACAAAAAGGCGATGTGAAATAGAGGGCCACTTAAAGAGATGGGCGGACCGTTTAATGGTGAATTGTGCTTTTGGGTCTCGATAGTTCACAAACACCACTGGTATCATACCAAAATCGGTCATATTAATAATTACTCTGTTTTATGTAAGCGCAACCCACACCCGATCCATATATACAAATATAATAATGTATAAAAGCTGAATATAATTTTTATATACGACCAAAAAGTCGAAACTGCGTCGTAAATAATAATTTATAGGTTGGCCGTTCGGCGATAAAAGCATCGACCGAGGTTAAGTTCTTGTGACCGCTGCCCTCCTTACCAACTGAAAGCGGAGTAGAGGTTATTCGGAAAATGAAAAATCTTTTAAAAGGTTGTATTTTGTAGCTCGTTCCTACAGAAAGACCTTTAATATATTATAGACCTTTATACTTCTCTCTTATATCACTAAACCACCACCTTCCATTTTCAGAAATTCCAAAATCAATTTTAGAAAGACTTAAGAGTACGTACATTTTACACTTAAATAATTAAGGGAAGAAAACTGCCTGTTGAATCATTAAAAAATCTCGATTTAATTTTTTAGGTCGTATAAATGACTGCTTACGACAGGGGTTATAGGACAAACGTTTGCAAATCGAAAGTAAAAGGAAGAGATTTTAAAAGTACAACACGTTTACCAGGATTTAGAACCGGTTTTCAATTCAAGCATAACAAAAACTATTTAAATACAATATGTTAAACGTCAATATTTTGCTTTAGTCGGTAGTGGAAAAAAATTACACGATTTTATAATAACGCTATACGATAACACGGAACGACTCATCATTCTCAGTGTAATCATTGAATATCATATTATACGTTTGGTAAATTATAAAACGCTAAAATTTTATTCGACGTTACAACAGTAACGGCTTCGACAATTATAATTTTATTTTTATTTTAAACATACATAGTTTACATCAGTTCTGAGAAAAATTTACACTTGATAAAATTATAATTAACCCAAGGAAAATGTGTTTTTGTGGTGGTAATTCTAGAATTTAGACTGGTTATATATTGACTACCGATAAACAAAGTTATAATTACCGGGGTGTAGTTTACATTTTCAGATTACATGCAGTGATTGTACAAGTTATAAAAAAAAAATAAAAATACATTTTAGTCATATTGTTTATTGTCATTTAAACACATCAATAATGTAAACGATTAATTTCTTATTTTATTCAGTTTTTTAAACGTAGATTCTAGACAGTTGTGATGTCAATTTTAACCGACAACGAATCTATAGACAATCATACTTATTTTCACTTAACGCTTGCTAGTTTTTTTTTTGTAAATAATAATAAAAAAAAAAAAAAAAGGTTTTTTTAATGCCCAGGAGTTGCTCAGAGACAACACAACCAAATGTTCAAAACAAATACTAATACATCCAATTGGTCATCGTTACATGTGCGAATACCACTCACAAACTGCCCAGTTGTATAGATACATAATAATGACAAATACATACACAAAACACTGTGAACAACGACTATACTAGTTCTGACGCAAAATCAGAAGATCACGCGCGAAGAACGAACATTGAACTCCGACAGCATGGCCGCTTGCTGTGGCAAGTGTGTTTTTCGCATCGTTTGCTATGGACTGTGAATCAGAGCCATCATTAAAGATTCATATAATCATAGTGCATCCATTATATGATAATAGTACCTACATCAATTATAATGAATTATGTGAAAGACTTAACAATCAATCAGACAAATGGATACATTAAAATGTAATTATGGTACATTTCCCAAACAACAAAGTTCAAAATAATAAAAAAAAAATGTTAGTTAGACCATGTTGGTCTCTCTGTGGATTTTTCTTTACTATAATATTTTGATTCACATAGAATAATTATTTTAACTCAATAATTAACATCAAATCTGCAATCAATGTTATAAATCTGTACGTATTGTATAAAGTTTAGGCACAATTAATTTTTATAAAAAATAATTTATTTATTTACTTTTTATTATTGTACTTTTAAACATTTAAAAAAATCTAATATTAACATGAACGCTCAATTAGTCATCAGCTCACCATTAAAAATCATTGATTTCTAAAAACGGTACTATACTTAATATTGTTTACTACCACGAGATGAAACGAATATTGTATCTAAACCGGTTTTACACGTTTTTTTTTCCAATAGAATCGTGTACAAGATGTACAAATTTGTGCAATTTTTTTAACGATGGCATTAAAGCCTGTCGATTTTCATTGTGCTTTTTTTACTACCTACTTCTCTTAGATATTTGTGATTATTATACACACCTGACGAGATTTTTATGTTTACGATAACACAATACAATGTTATTTATAATAGCATTTCTCCTTTTTCTAAACCCCTCTCGCATTAAAACCAGTATGGTGGTGTTCTTAGGCTGACCTTGGCCTTCGCCGCACCAAGAGGTCGTCAAGAACCTATTATAATATATGGCTTGCTACCGGACTTAACAACGTACAACAAAATCGTGCGGCAAACGTGTGATACCTTAATGCGCGTACAGCTCCAATCAGTTTTTTAATTAATTCTTACTCCATACAATAATTTTCAATTGAGATCTTATACTAGTAAGCTTACTTTATTGGGCTGCTACTCACGTGTAGCGTGACAGATTTATTACCCTTTAGCGTAACATTTCGAGTTCTTACCTGTAACATAAAACAAACAATATTAATAAATCACCAATATTTAAGTAATATAGCGGCTTATATAATAATGTTATTATTAATAGTAGTATAATATATAAACATATGCATTTCTAAAATTTGTGTATACCATTTCTGATATACTTAAAAAAAGTTATCATTAGTGTATACAGTAACACATATTTAGTGTTCATAGGAAGAGTGATCTCCCTACATCCCTCAAAATCCCTAAATTTCTAATAAATATAAAAAAATTAAGATAGTTAAGCAAAACTAACATAATTATCTATTTATCATTGACGTACTCCAGATGACTAAAATAAAATTTTTAATGCATTGATTTCTTAAGCTCTGGGCATAAATATAGAGTAGGGGTAATGTTGATATTTTTAATAAAAATTAATCATCATTCTAAGGTTAATTATAAGGATTGAGCGTTAACTGCCTAACCAGGAGAAAAAAATGTGGTTTAAAAATATTTTACAGAACGAAATTAACTTTTTTATTTTATTATTATTAGTTTGTAGACAAAATACTGATATGGTTTCAGTTAAATTTTAAGGCCAAGTTCTATAATTCAGCTATGATGACTTTTTAGAAACATACACTGACCAATTGAACCAGTTATTTTCAAACTGATGATAATTTGTAATCTAAGTGTATTGTTGTGCGCTATAAAATAGTAAAATGAATCCGTGACTGGTCATCCACGTCGGTCGTGACGGCCGCCATTTTCGAGGCGTAAAACACATTGCTTGCAGTACTGGTTGTACGTGAAGTATAACTGCACCGAGAAAAATAACACAAAATGTTTTGGAGGGCATATACACACACACAGACACAACATTATCTCAATTTATTCATCTCTGGTTTTGCGGTTATTAGATCCGTGCACGATTGAACTTCGGTCCCATTGTTTCAAAAGTAATGCGCCAATGGTTCAGCATATCTAAATGCTTGCAATAAGAAAAATTATACTTGTTCGCCAAGTAGTTTTACAACACTGAAAGGTTAAGAAGTAGATATGGAAAACTAAATATAAAACTGCATTTAATCTTCAACAATTTCTTTCATTAGATTAGAAGAGAAAGAGAATAAGCAAAACACAGTTTCTTACGGCGGTAAATGACTTTTAAAGAGGAGGCGAAATGTCAAATAACAATCATTGGATTATGAAGTTGGGGAACCCATTACCAACCCGTACATACACATTAGAAAATAAAAGGGAATTCTAAATACCCTCAATATCATAAAATAACATCCCTTTGTTTTTTGTTTATTTTTTTACTCATTTTTCGATTAAATGTTATTAAAATATAAATTATAATCATCGACAAAAATGTTTGCAGCCTCAACACTTAAAAATAATGTAGACATTTAAAATAGAATACATTTCTTTATTATAAAAGTTATAGTTATAGAATATTATAAAATAACTATTTTAGAACAAAATATGTTTTCATTACTTCGCCAGTAGATTTTCTGCAAGTTAAAATAAAATATATTTCATAATAAATATATTATATAAATAATATAATATATTATATTAATAATATGTTATATAAATAACAAATTCAAATAGTTTTTCTCGTATGAAATTTTTATTGCGCATTATTTATTCTTACTGTCGAGTATCTTAGAGCTGACCTTGAACTTTCAAAGCAACAATACAAATGCGGCAACAACGTTAGGTTCTAAATTAAGTTTTTAAGAAATTATAATTTCTAACTGTTTTTTACGATTAGGTGCACCAAAACATCTTTGTGGAAACAGCAAAATAAATTATATACAATAGCATGCAAAGTTGTTTTTAAAATTAGTAAAAATATTTTATCTATTGAAAGAAATAAGATATAAAATAATAACATTTCACATTTGTCATTAGTTTAATCACATTTAGGCCTAATCTAAAAAATACAACATAATCACTAATAAAACAATACTCGAAACATACAATTCAAGATAACAAAACACCATGAAAAATTGTTATTTGAGAATTGCTTCGATTAAAAACGATTGAGTAAATTTCATTAAAACAATACTCGCATATTATCACAATCAAATGAGAATATAAACAAGATGGATTTTAATCTTCTTAGAAATTATTTTTAACATTTTGTCAGCACTTATGTATTTTATAGAAACATTTTTATGTTAATGGTTCGTATTGTAAAAGTATATCAATCATTTTAAAGTATAGTACATTGTTAACAATTCAATGATTATATTGTTTCAAAATATAAATACAGAATACGAAAAGAAACATTCAGTTAATATAAAATATTTTTTGAAAATAAAAATTATGCAATACTTGCATGAATATTACAGATTTTCTACGGTACATTTTGCAGTCATTATCTAAATGAGATTTTTTATCCCTAGCACGACTATTACGAAACATACATTTGATGCAAATGTGCATAAAGAATAAATATTAATGAAACACGCAAACGGTAACGGAGTGAAGTTTAAAAGGTCTTTTGTATTAAGACAACGGCCTGTATACTGATTAAATATTCAGTTGATGCACTTATTCTGCGATTTTCAAACGAGCGACGCCCAGAGAATTTCAACTCCACCAACTTGCCAATTATATCATTTATTCCTCTATTTTATGTTTGTAATGTTTTTTTTTACAAGGAAATTGTTTTTGTTGGCCGTAATTATTATTTAGCCATTTTATTACTAATGAACGCTGCTAATGCAATGAGCACATGTAATTGTAACTGTACATACACATACATATTGATAAGTATTATTACAGAACACATTCAAATAAAACCAAATACATAATAACGCATGCAAAATATATTGAAGCGTAATATAATCACCATCCTATATATATATATACACCTATTTATGTAAAAATGATTTTTAAGGACACATTACTGGTCGATGCTATTGTTGTCGTGCATAAAAATGATATAATACAATGATACAGGCCATTATACGTTTCATGGATGATAGTGCGTAAAAAGTATCTTTAATTTGTATGTTTTTTATGTTCAGACACCGCCCCATTTCAGCCAGAGACCAGCGAAAAGACGGATGAAGAGAAATAGACGTTACAGAGGATCGTGTATGCTCCTCGCCGGTCGTCGTACACAATATCAAATAAATCATCCACACCCGTCTTGTATTAGTATAATATGTTACTATGTATATACATAGTACACATTTTACTATGCCTTTACAGTAGTTTTTGAGTTTTAAACATTTTGGTGCTCCCGTATCGCTTCCTTTTTGCCCACATGACCGTATTTCACATTCACGTATACGCACATAAGGCAAGTAGTATTTCTGCGTTGATATAGGGGCCCCAAAAAAAAAAAAAAAAAAACACTGTGGGCGGGTTACTATAGTGTAATCATAGGTGCCCGTTTCCTGGACATAGTTAACTATTTTGTCGGCTCTGTATTGTTGTTGTACGGTGTTTATGTATGTATACATACTTTAATACATTTTTAAACAAAATAGCTAAGTAATTTTTTTTGTACGCCTCTGTAATTGATGCGAATTTGGAGCACGCGGACGAACAATGAATATTAACTAGAATAATACTCGTTGAACGAGGATACCGCCTTTTCGATGTTTTTCAAAAAATACCACATATTGTCCGTATAGAAATTACGTTTTATTCTAGAACGTGGTTATCTGCGAAATGCAAGTCGAATCGGCATAGAGGAACGAACACAAGTCACGGGTATAATACTCACTATCTGGAACGACTAAGTAATGATGATGATAAGTTATGCGAAATTTTACAATAGGTTTGCATAAAAATACAATTCCTGTTTTCCCTTATAAATTGCACACGATAATCAATATGTATGAGTTTTCTTGACAAACGCTTTTTCTTTCTATTTAATTAATGTTTAAATAATAATAACCATTTTTGATATCTGTGGAAAGTTTTGAAAGCTACCCGAATTCAAAGATATTTTCAATAGTTATTAATTATTTAAAATATTCTAAGGTTAAAAAAAATTCAGAAGAAAATTGCAAAAACTCATGTCTACTATAAATATATATATATATATATATATGTTACGTTTAGCTATCAACTTATTATAATCATATCACGCTAAAAAAATTAATTTATCCATATTTTGTTTTCTTTTAGAGAATCGCAAAACGTAACATTACAGAGAAAAATGGCGAGAACATAATATATGAAAAATAATTGGATACAAAAAATATGTCATTAGCACACTAGAGCTTGATATTTTTACATCTGTTCCTCCGCATAAATGCTCGCCAAATTCACTGACCCATGAGTTTTCTTTAAGATTTAAATAGACGAATTTTATTTTATTACTATGTGTAATACTTAATTTATAGTGTCAAATTTGAGCGTACGGATTACTTAATGTTTATTTTTATTTCTCCTCCTCACCTGAAAGATACAACCTACAACTTTATGTTCTGCTAACACTAATAAAATTTGACGTCGGAAAGATGCCAAACCTCGAAGAAGTAAGAACAGGTGATCTCATTTGCCGTCTTATTAAAAACCACCGAGGCTACCAAAATAAAATATAAATACTCGAAAAAATCACTATACACAATTAATCGTGTTCATAGATTTTTCAGGATAGCATATGAAACTACAAGAAAATGTTATTATAATCACAGTTGCGTAAATGTTTTGTACATTTAATCTATTTTTATATAATATTTCGAAATTTAAAAGTAATAAAGTAATAATACAAATTATTTCTAGGTAAAAGTTAGTTCTAAGGACACTATTTCAATAAATTTTTAAACTATAAACGAAATAATGTTAAATTATTTATTATAAAGTTTAAAATAGTTATCGAAAAAAGAATAGCTTTGTCATCATTGTAAACATTAATAATACTAGTAGTGGAGAAGCAATAGACATTCACAAAGGTTTTTCTCTAATTAATGCCAAAATAAAGGTAAACACGGTAAGGTAAACACAAACTAAAATTAAAAACGTTATTATGAAAAAAAACCATGTACAATGAGCTGATAAAAATTAAGATCTATTATGGTTTTGAACGCGAAAAAAATTAAAATATTAAAGAGAAGAAAGAAAGTATAAAATAAAAGTTTAACAGCAATATTTAATGGTAAATTTCCATAGAGCCAATAAAAAACTTATATCGTGCAAAATTAAATAAATTATTGACTATTATTATATTTATGTAAATGCATCTTATTTTTTAGCTTTAAATTTCTTAATAGAATAATGAGATCAAAATAATAATTTGGAAAACACTTTATGAAATGAAATGATAATATAATACTGGTACAAAATTCTTTTAACGAACCTGTATGCAACCTCCTATTACATGCTCTTTCTAAGATAAAAATGAAACCGAGCAGAAAAATAAATGATGCGTTTGAAGCAAAAAATACTTTTCAATAAATTCGGTGAACAGATAATATCACAATAACGTTATAAACGACACGACGATAACGGGTTCCCAAGCTGCTCGTTACGATATTCTTCTCTTGCGGAGGTTCCGGTACCGGACTTCCGTTTTTGACGCCATTTTTTGCACAAAACTAAAGAAGACGGACAGTAACAGCAAAAGCAAACCGAACAAACGCTTGTGCCTTTATCAACACAAACACACTATATATGTCAACTCATTTCTCCGTTTCCGACCTTTGTGAAGGGTTTCCATCTGACCAGTTATTCGTCTAAGAAGATAAGAAAGTAGAAACATACTATTTAATAACTTATTTCTAGTTACGTAGATTGATTTTTAAAATACGTGGACAAATATTCGAAAACGTATCAATAATAAATTTCATAAAAATCCAACTAACATCACTTATTTATATTAGCCAGCGGGACTATGGCCCATAGTCTGAGAGCTCTGATTATTTTTATGTCTATGATACACTAATGAATATTTTGTGACGCCGTTTCAAAAAATAAAAAAATATGTTTTAATAAACAGCTAAATCGAAGTACTTGATATGAGTCACTTAAAAAGCTAAATGATAAACAACTAAATGTTATATTGGAAGTGAAATATTTACACCAGAGCCATAAACGACGACCAGATGGCGCGATAGGAAAGCAACAAATTAAATTGATAAATTAAAATTGCAATATAATAATTTTGTTAAAATGACGATAGCATACTATAATACTTTAATATAGACACCTATTTTTATAATATATTGCGGCAGTAATTAAACGCGGTCAGAAAACAATCATAAACTAATTAACACTACAGAAACATGTCAAACTAGTTGTTTTTCATATTAATAAGACCCCCCCCCCTCGCAATATGATGTATATACAAATACTATGAACACGATCATTATAATTTGGCACACAAATGACTCTATCATCTGGAGCAAGTCTTAACTTATAATTAGTAATAACATAATCATATAGTGCTTGTCCACACAAATAATTAAAATAATACTCTCAATAATTATAAATAGTGTAGAAATCTAAAATATTATTCAGTTATATTCTGGTAGTGGTAAAAAAAAAATTTTTTTATAAAAATGTCATTGAAAAATTGAATTACCAAATACTAAAATAATATGATAGAGAATTTTTTTATGACCATGAAGTAAGCTTAAATAATAATGATAATAATTACACAATAATAACAATAATTTTCACTCCATTGTTCGTGGCTACAATTTTTCTTGAAAACAACAATGAACCACTTATAATTTTTTTTCATTTAATATGAATCACAAAAACAAATGTACATTGTACACATATTAATAATTCAATTGAGACAATTTGTTTGGTTTGGCTCGAAAAATTAAAAACATAAACACCGATTGTTGAAGTTTGGAGTCTCCAAACATAGCGTTATCGTGACTTATTTTCTTGCGCGTCATTATAAAATACGCAGGTATTTTATAAGTCAGTGATGGTATAGAACAAAAGGAGGGAAATAGGCGATGGACACCCATACACTATACACCGAGTGTTGTCGGATTTAGGCTCATAATGAACTTCTTCCTCGCCCCTGGCCCTCGCACACTCTTCTACCACAATTCAAGAGACTACAAATTGTTCACAGACCCAAAACAGCGATGCATTACACACATAACAAACGCACACGGCAAGCGATTTGTCAATGTGCATGTGAACCTTCTCGACGAACTTGTACGTCAAAGAAATCTATACCTATGGGCTAAAACACTTTAAAGGTGTTAAGTCACGTTTACATTGACGCAGTATTTAAAATATATATATATATATATAAATACCATTTTTTAGACACAATTCCACATCACGTATTGCGTCATAAATAAATTAAGGTCACATGGTGAGCGTGGAACGGCCGTCGTACGAGAAAAACCAGGAGCACATTTACCGGGCGGCTTTTGTGTTGTATACTTATGTATTTCATTATGTTGCACACACACACACACACACACACATCAGCTGCGGAACAATAAGCTATACTCGCAGGGCGTCCCTGGATTGGTCGACTGGCTGTAAATGTCGTCATAATTTGCGAACACTTTCACATACATAGTCGCGCACGCCCGTACGGACCCGGTGTGTGTGTACGTTATAGGCCTTTGTGACGACCGGCAAGGAGTCGTGCCGCTCTTCTTCCTGCCTGTTGTACACACATACCACGTACATTTACGGAGGGGTTGTAACGCACACACGCCAAAATCCTTTGTTTCTCTTTCCCTCTCCCCCTTACATTCCCCTGAACCACACAGGGTGCAACTCGCCGATACACGGAAATTTCCCTACGGGGGAAACTACGGTGGCGAGTATTATCCAAACATTTCTTTCCCTTTTTTATTATTTTTTACCCCAACCATTTATGTACGATTTGATCGTTTATTTGCCCCCCTCCCATTCAAATTTTAAATATTTTAAAAACCACGCAACGACACATTCTGTAGAAGTGTGTGTGGTCGTACATACATTAAATTAGTACAGATGAATTGTCTCTACATTAGTCGTCGTCCATCTAAAAATAATGTTATTATTGTCATCGTACAATAACAAGAACAAAAGAAAGTCGAGATGGACAAACAGGCGCGGAATGCATAACGGGTTAACTCGTGAGGAAATAATCGCCAGTATACTTCAAGTTTGTTAATGATAATAATATCATAATAATACTGAGAGCTCGGGTATAACAGAGTAATGTTATATTTTTAAAAGAAAAGATACAACTCGACAGTGACCGGACAATGATAGTGGTAATTTTAATGGGTTATCGTGACTGGATGATTTCAATATAGAAACCAAAAATTAACTCTAACAAATCAAAATATTTTAAATGTAACCAATAAATCATTTTCATAGAAAACATAATATTTTATAGAGCTTAATAAATGTCAACATAATAAAATTCTTTGCTATTTAATGAATTTGTGAACATTTATCTAACAGTTGCTATCATTTATTTAAATAAAAGTAAAATTTTCTTTTATTTTAATTTTATTTTATAAAATTTTTACAAAATATTTTATAAATATACTTATTTGAAATAAAAACCAATTTTGTGGAAAAAAGTATTATTGTTCTTATTTTTGTAATATTATCGGCACGTTAGTTAATATGTGTTAAAGACACTAACATAACCAAGAATCAATTGTTAACCAATCAATGCAGTATCTTTTTTTTTTTTTTTTTACTAGAAAAAGACTATAAGAATTTAATAAACTGCGTTTTTTTAAACCGACATAATTATAGCATTGAAACTCAAAAACATGGAGCACTCATAATAGAAAACAAACGAGTGCCAAAAATTTAGTAGTCCAAGATTAGAGCTAACACTATTTTTAATAATAATAAAAAAAAAACAAATGTCAGTTCTGTAACTTTTAATATTCTTAGTCCAATTCAAAATCATATATAAATTTCCATTAAAATAACGTTAACATTATTAACGAAACAAAATTTACAAACAATGAATTCATTAGAACAAAAATGAAAATTCTAGTTCTGTTCAATCGTGCATGAATACACTTAAAAGAGGTTTGTAGATTGGTGAATGTTCACTTCTTAAATTATGTGTACTGACTGATTTTAGTAATATTTCTAATAAAACTGAGAAATCTGAACTTCGATGTGGTAATTGTCTAACTGTGATGGCCGAATTCCATATATCTAACCAAGTAAAATATACTATTATTTTAAGAGAATACCAAGGAAATTATTTTTTTTTACCTTGTAGAGCATGTCAAAGACCTCTCCGGTAACAGCGGAAATGATGATCATATCGTTCACACCTTCAACCGAATAAAGTAAGTATATATAAAATCGAATTTCGATCACTGTGCTGCACTGGATCGACAAGAACATGAACGATAGAATAACAGAACGGGTTATAATAGGGGTAAAGACAAAAAGGGTATCGGTGTGAAACGAGCATAATTATATTGATTGGCATTTGCAATGAAAGTGCTATGATACCCGTTAAAAGCAATATTGTGCTTACATCAGTAAAGAAATAAAACAATTGGACCAATAAGACAATAAGGATAAACATATTTTACTTAAGTGGAATTTAATAATTTATTGTTATCAATGAAGTTTTATTTTACATAATTTATTGGTTATTCGATTTCAGTGCCCCTAAATATGTGTTATTAAAATTTATTTCAAAAGTTTTGTGCAAATATAGACGATAAAATATATTAATTTTATATACAAAGTGTTTTAAATCTAACTGACAGTACATACAAACATTTATACGATTATTATTCTGTTAATTTTTTTTTTTTTTTAATAACTACTGTTTCTTAGACTACGTTTAGATCATATTTTTATTATATATCATTAATTAAAAAAGTTATGCCATTTTTTTTTTTTTATAATTTCGAATAGCTTTATTTTAATATATATATTTATGTGTGTATGTATGTATGCATATTAATAAAAGAATGCAGATTTTTGTGAGATACTTTTTTGTGTAACACAGAATGTAAATGGTTTAATATATTATATTCAAACCACAAATTAATTTAAATAACATTAGTGATACCAAAATATTGGCAATGTTATATCATAAAACTGATGGCATTAAAGAGTAATTTGAGAGTATATATTATTATGCAAGTAATGTAATGAAGACGATCGAGTTGTTGTTGTTATATTACACAAGATACCGTAGAGATTGGCCACCACCACACGGTGCACCGGCAACGTCGCTCGATGAGCTGCCGCCTCAGTTGCGGCTGCTGATGGGCGCGCGGTCGTGATTTCCCCCCGACCGTCGGCCGGTGTGCCCATCCAGCACAACACGCGGCAAAAGAACAAGCACGCGCTCAGGTCCATCTAGTCAATGTAAAAACGTGGATAGCAGCGACCGAAGATTCGACAACGTTGAGGCACATCCCCACGCCGCACTATCTCAATGTATCATGTTTTGCTTCATTGCGCGAATGCTTTAAGATGCAGTGGCGGTGATTTTTCCATTTCGGTTAGGGAAAAAACAGTTAGAGCAAGATGGTCTCGAATTCCCCAAACAATTAATTACAGTATTGAACTTAACCTGAACAGCGGTCACTTTAGTTAAGAAATACTCATCGAATGAAATGGAAAACAAAAAACTTCCAACATTCCAAGTAAAATAAAAACCAAAATAGTCAAATATCGATTTCTACTATTCGATATAATAATTATATGTAGCAACGAGAATCAATATATGCAATTATTAAAAAGATAGGTATAGACGGGATTTAGGATAGTAAAGTTGAGGCATTTTTTTAGAGTGGTATTATTAGATATCTAAAAGCGATTAAAACTACTGTCATAAAACGATTTGATGCGTAATTCAAACAGTTAAAAAAATCTATCATATTTACAAAAAAACTGCATAATCTTTTAATTAAGAAGATAACTACTCGTAAAAGATAAGTCTTAGTAGAATTTGTTTTTAATCATATATAACATTGAACAAGTTTTAAATTGAAATAATTTAGAATGAAGAAGGTACTCCGTTACTATGCAAAAAATTACAAAATCGACAATTTTATCAATATCACACGATTTTCGGTTTCAATGTCCAATAACATCTAGAATTTGAGATCCGGATAATTTTTCTTTAAATTATTAGCTTTAATTTAATGTAGGTATAAAAATAAGTCACGTTTTTTGGAACATTACCAAAAATTGAAAAACTTTGATACGATTTTTAAGTCCCCACTATACCTTGGTGAATGTTTTTAAAAAAAACATGTCGTTGGCAAGACAAATGTTTGAAGTATCATCAATAAAAACTTCACAATAATCCGTCCAGATTTCAAAGTTATTACAATATAAAGTGAAAACTAAAAAAGTCGACATTGACTGTTTTATAATTGTAATTTTTTAGGGCATATCCTCCCTTTAATACGACATTTAAGTAACTTTTTCAAAATTATAGCGGTAATAGCTTCAAATAGATATGATCTGTGATCTTTTGACGACGTATCGTTAAGAAAAATTGGTCCACTAGAAATGGACTAATCGTGTATAGTGACAAATATAACTTGACAGAATAAAACCAATATCTTCTTAGTTACGCAACGAAACTAAAATGTATTTTCTTAACTATCAAATATCTTCTATTCCATAAAATTTATGTAAATTTAAATTTAAGTTTAAATTTTAAGTATTTGCGGTAAAGTTTTAAACAGTTAATTTTTCGAATGGGTTGTGTGATGTATAATTGATTTTCAAGGAGCACATCAAGTTGCGAACCCCTGATCATCAAAAACTAGTACTGACAGCAACAGCGTTTTGATTAATTAAATTCGCTTAGGTTCCAAAGTCTATAGAACAACTACACTACACTACTGCCTGCCATGGTATGACCCAACTTTCGGCTGCAATATTAATAATATTATTTCTTCTGTATCGGACACTCCGGTTGTACGGTGTTCACAATGTTATTTATTGTACTCTGGTGTTATACCAAAGTTCACTTCACACCCGTTTTCCAGAAACGTATGAGAAAATCATCACAAACACACCACCGTGATCATACATGTGTACATAAAACGTACACATAATTCTCACATTAAAATGGACTCGTGTACTGTACAAAAAACAATAAAGCAGCGGTTTCTCTCACGATGAACCACACACAAAAAAAAAAAACAAATGTGGCTTCTCAAAATTGTTGGTCGGCGGTGGTCGTGGTAGCTGTATACAAGAGCGTCCTACACGTTCGACACCCCTAGGTAAGACCGGAGACGAGAAATTCTTGTGGTTATTACTTTTATCACTATATATACCTCCTGAATCCCACCGTGTATTTATTAGTATTTTTAGTATGGATGTGTGTAACACGCATTCAACATAATATTCTTTGACGCATGACCTTGCATAGTAAATCCCTCTCGGACGCTATTTGAACACACGATTATTTTTTTACTTCTTCGTTCCATATTATCCCGTCGGCGAGATGTGTTGTGTCCAGTCTGTATTGTGTTGCTTCGATTATACACTCGATATTTATTCAAATCCGACTATTAATAGTAACATCACGGGCGAGTGTGTAGCGATTCATACAATCAGAGCGTGTTGGATGAAATGGAATTGATAAATTAATAACTCGTTGAATAGAGTAAAAAAAAAAAAGGTGGCATTTGAAAATTTGAATTACAAAAGCAAAATCGCTTTTTAATAACTGTGGTCAGTGAGGTTGATAAAATTATGTGAGTACTGAGTATGATATAATTTGGAGAGAAGTTTCCTACGTTGGTTTCGACGCGACATAACAGAGCTCTTGTTAATGATCTTAAATATATATATATATATATACCTAATACCTGTGCAGGGACACACAATAACGTGTAACAAGGGACTAGAGAGAAAATGGAATTCACATTAATTGTCATACCAAAGTATGTTTTAAAACGTGTATTCTCCACGCGCCATTGTATAAGTCTCTTTAAAACTTTGTAAGGTTTTAATAGCTAACAAGTTTTATAACACACACACACGCGTAATTTGTCAAATTTATGACTTGTTTCAACCAACTATTTACAACTATAATTTTTCATAGATATACGTTCTTATAAACAATTCTGACCTAAAATAATTCAATATGATTTTTTTAATTAATGCGATACTTACTGAAAAAAAAACAAAATAGTTGTATACACTTTCTAAACTTACAAATCATTAAAATTATACCTAGAGTAAAAAAAAATCATGTATCTCAAGATATTCTGTGAGCATTAATAATAATAATAAGACAAATATTTTTAAGATAAACGCAAATTCAGTTGTATATTTGTAAATGTTTATAATTACAATTGTTGTTCGATAGGTATAATAACAAAAAAGAAATGCGCAATCTTACACATTGTAATAAAGAGAATGGAAATAATTTAATATTTATACAGATATAAACACTAAGTAATCCTGGACCGTGTGCGATGATGTTTCTTTGGTTATCGTTATTTATTTTTAATTTGTACTTAATGTACTCACAGAATATCCCTAAATAATCATACATGTCACCACATCAAACGCTTTTAGTCGTAACTAATGAACTGGCTCTAGAAATGATAAACGTGTAATGATATTACAATGTTAGACTGGATTAATTTGATGCTTTATAGGCGAAGATAAACTCATAGAATATTTTATTATACAGGGATCGTATACAAATGTATACATAAATAGTATTGTCAATACGACACTGGTGAAA
Organism: Daktulosphaira vitifoliae; assembly: GCF_025091365.1. Lineage (NCBI taxonomy): Eukaryota > Metazoa > Arthropoda > Insecta > Hemiptera > Phylloxeridae > Daktulosphaira > Daktulosphaira vitifoliae. Next base: position 8,927,501 of record NW_026099576.1, on the reverse strand, counting down.
TGTAATTGAGTTTATTATGTAAATGTATATATATATATATATCAAATGCTAAACATGAATGTGTTAAAGCTTTCATGAATTTTTTGTATTACTTAGAATATTTACAGAATATAGATTATATCCATTTCTTCAGTTTTCTAACTGTAAGTAAAACGATAGTTTTGAGTCAGAGGTTTAATAATATATGATAGTATAGTTACAACATCAAACCCGTTACTATCGCTCTGAAGATGAATTCTGCCACGAGTTCGAAGAAATGGATATATCTATAGATATATTCATCTAATTTTTATAAAAAACATTAAAAAAAAATTATTTTATTTTTACACTTATAGAAGTAAAAATAATTACTTAAAATTTACGTGAAATTACTCTGAGTAGACGATTAAATGAAATTGACTTTAAAGGTTTCATCAACCAAATAATCTTAAATTAAACACATGGATATGGTAATTTAATATACTGTACGAGTTCAGTAATTACTCATAACAGAAAAAGTTACATTAAGTAATCCTTCATTATTTAATCGTACCGTTTTCAGTGTATGAAAAAAAAATAAAACGCGGAAGTTCAAACAATAAAAAATGTTAAAAATAGTCGTGTATAAAACAATTGAGACTGATTTCAGAGAGAACATAAGTATTAAGTATGAAGGATGTACATTGTACAATTATACAAAAAATTATACTATTTACATTACAAATATAAATTATTATAATTTTAAGATCTCGACTACGTTTATACTTAATTAGAAAGGTTTCACTATTTTTTACCGATTAATATTCCAAGATGATATCATAGAAGCCCTCGATCTTATTAACAATAACAATGTATCATAACACGGATATACTGAACTTTACCCTTCTCATACTTAGTTCAAGTGCTTTATTGTTAATAAATCCTAAATATCTCTGATTAAACATTACTTTATTGAATAATTTACTTCCTAAACACATTCATTCTTTAATTATTACTATACACATATTTATGGAAAATACAACTGAAAACTTAATAAAAATTTGATTTTAAATCCATTTAATAAATTGTTGAGCAGTTCATAAAATACTAGAGGTTAAACCTTTTCTGTAGAAACTATTAATTATTCTTGATTTTTTTCCTTTGAACTAACTTGCCAATCATTATTAAACTACCCACCACCACCCCTAAAACCAGAGTTACTAGTTATTGAATATTCATATGCTAACGGATTCTATTAATATGTAAATACACCTTTGGGTGAGCTCTGTGTAAATATTCGAGGACGGTCGCCTAAAGTCGTCCTCCTACTTAGTAAAACTGAAAAAAAAAATACAGGATCCAAAATAATATGCAAAATGCAAATATATATATATATATATATTAAACAAAAGTAACAATAGAAAAACAAAATTCTCAATGCAAAAAATTTTTTTTAATTTTTAATGTTTTTTTTTTTTTAAGAATAAATGATTGTTGTAATAAATAATTTAATTTTTTAGCCTAATATGACTGAAAACCTAATATAAAAATACAATAGTGAAGTAAACATATAAATAAATAATTTGCCATATAAAGTATGCAGAAAAGTTAAACGAAAAAAATCAAATAATTTATTTTTAGATATAATATTAAATAAATTTATTAAATGATTTTCAAAAATAAAACAATATTTTTAACACATCTCTCTATTTATGAAGATATTTACTCAAATTTCGAAGTGACAGGAAAAATACTTACTTTTTTATGTAAATCTAATATTAAAATTGATAATTGATACAACTAACACAATAAGATTGTGTAATATACATTCTTTGTTAACACACGTAAAACAAGTTATAAGAACAATTCTTATTACTTGTCAGCTACTGACCTTGATAAAAATAAAATTCAGTTTTTAATTCGCATATAAATATTAAGTATTTTATCCTATCTATCCTACCTATACGTGTAATTCTATATTTCACTATTAAAAAAAATTAAATAACATATTACTGATATAACGAGCAATCAAATAATTTATATTGCATAAATATTTTTAGTTTACTTCAAGAACTTCAAGTTACTTATTAACTACAATCATTAAATAACTTCATCCGACTCTCAGTGTCAGTCAACACTCAATTAAACTAGTTAATAATACGTGTATGTTTTATATTATAGAACACATATAGGAAATTTGTTCAAGTGTTAGTAGCACTAAGTGACCACTCCGAGCGACCAACTAGACTTATAGACGTGTATTACAATCAACTGTGTTATTATTGTAATGATAAATAAGATTTAGGAGATATCAATAAAAGTTGCAATTAAGTCAGACACTATATATCAATGTATAAAATAAGATATATGCATGAAATTATTTATACTGATTTTTATTTCTAGAAATCAGGAAAGTATAAAAGTTCAGCTCAAAAAAGTTATTAAAATACATTCTAGAAAAATACATATCTAGTTTAAAATATGTGAATAAATATAAGACAAAATAAAATTAACATGATTTAAAACAATGCAATGTATTTTGTATGTATTATTCTATATTGACATTTTTAAGCAATCATGAACATATTGATTCAAAAAATAGTTTTGTATAAGAAATTAAATTAAACTATAAATCAAAAAAAAAATTATGTAAATTTTCTACGTATAATCAATTCTATGAATGTTATGAATACTAGACTAGACGTTTATTAACTAAAACGCAGTACGCATTTTTATTAGTTATATTTAGTAAAAAGCCTAATAGGATATCTATAAAACATATTGGTTTGCACATGCGCCTTTTATTTTTTACAACACAAAAATTACACTGTAATAGTTAATTTTTAAGTAATAAAAGGTAAGGGAACAAACAAAAATTAGCAAAAAAACAAATACGATCAATAATCGTACACGCAATTTGTTTTTTACCTTCAACTTCATTAATAGGGTATTCAATAATGAATTATTATGATTGCTACCTCCTTTCATTGTAGCCACATTTTATTTCTCAACACTCCCACTGTATTTTAATGAAATTACAACATTAATCCATCACAGTAATTGTCTTAATATGATATAATTATAAAAACAATAACACACGTTTCATTGAATGTGATAAAGCAAATATTAATATACATCTAATAATGTTTTATTAGAAAAAAAAAAAAATTACAAAGCTATTTTATTTGAAAATATACAGAGTGTTAATATACATTCTGGAAAATTAACAATTTTATGAGATTTCAATAATAATAAGTGTGCGAATTGTAATTAGTACAATGAAAGCGATGTTTTTTTTGTACATCAACATACACGAGGAAACTTGTAACCCATATTCGATTATACAAACAAAATTAATTTGTTTATCTAGTTAGCAGCCAAGTGTACGTAAAATTGATTGTCAAAACATAACTTTTTTTTTTTATTTAGAATCCTAAATTATTTAATAAATATATTAATGCTTAATTTCTTATGACATTTTAATGTTTGAATACGTGGGTAAAAATAACAATTTTGTTGAAATTGACTTTGTTATATTATTCATATAACTTGTTTTTTTTTTTGCATTTATAATGCATTACATAATTATTAAAATTAACACATTTTAAAACTCACTATAAAATATTTACGTGTTAATTCTCTCTCGTCTTTTAAAAGCGATCAAATTATGAAATTTCAAATATTATTTGGGTATAAACGGAGAAGATATATTTTGGTTTATATTATTCAATAACATTATGTGAAAACAGACAGTTGTGATCAATTCTCGAAATTCTCTTACCATGAAAGATCGAAAAATTTACAATTATTTCATCCTAAAAAACTCAAAAAAAGAAACTATTACTAACTGTACAATGAAAATCTCCTTAATACATATTATTTAATTTTAACGCATCTTTGGGTTATAATTAGTTAATTAAAATGATACACGCAAATATACAGCATGGATAATTAGTTATTTGATTTTACATGACTAAGTTACAATAATTCATAAAATTAAAAGGCAATATTTCTTTAAGCCATTTTCACAAACTTTGAATTAACTTGTTTATTAATAAATTACACTTAATGGGTATGAGATCAAGAATAAAGGTGAAATCTCACAAAAACCAAGGTAAGAAACAAAACGCCTACACAAAATCATATAGCTTTAAAGGACTTCATTTATATTTCCTATGCTCGTTATATTAGTATCAACTAAACATATATAAAGTGCAAACATGGTTCAACTGACTGATTTTAAAATATATTAATAAAGAACTAATATGTAAAAATCAGATACACCATAATTATAGTTTCGATCCACTGAATATTTTTAAAGCAAACTATTAACGCTTCCTTTTTTTTTATGAAACGCGAAATGACACTTATAAATATTTATAACATTATCTTTTATACGCATAAAAGATGACTGTCAACACATTTTTATCTTCATGCTTCATAGCAAACATTAATAATGGAAAAAGTTTAAAAACTAAATGTTTCAAAGTGATATAAAACCTTAAATTATATTCTAGTCTAGAAACACTATCTATTAAATATCAAATGCAAAATTTTAACAATTTGAAAATCACATAATAAAAATAAAAATTGATTATTTGTGACTAATATTATTTAAAATTCAAAAAGCCACAACAAAATCACAGATACGTATTTCGAGAACAATGTTGCCATTATCACGTACTTAAAAATCATGTTTATGGAAACGTCTCATTTTGGAAATTTAAACTTTTAACAGATAAAATACTTAGTACAACCGAACTAAATTATTAAATTAATTATTTATAAAAAATAAAACAAATTCAAAACTGATCATATAATAATTTGATCAAATAGTAATTAAAATTACAATTTAAATTATGAAACAATCTTATTAAGATATCAGTCATTAAACCTATGACCTTGTCCATTGAAAGCTGAATATGATGCACTGCAGTTACACTTATATTGCCAAAGATAACAACAATCAAGACGATTCTCAATCGTTTTATTAAATTAAAAGAAATTGTGTTTTCGATGAAATGCAAAACATAATGTTTTGCAATTCATTAATTAAAAATGCTTAAAATCTTTATTAAAGCCGTTTTAACAAATTTATTTGAAATTTAACAATCAATTTATAAACTTAAAATAACGTTAATAATTCAAAGACGCTTTACTTACAATTAAGTAAGAATTTAAAATCAGTTTTGATTCACTAGTAACCTAAAATAATATAATTATTCTTACAACATTGTTGTACCTGTATAAGTGACAAGTACATTCAATGCGTCAATGTAATACTGTATAAAATATTCAAAAACATTATCAGTGTACCAACGTTATATGTATACACATAATATCGCATAATGAATGCAGCAAGCGGACACACAAAATCTATAATGTACCGTGTACGCGGTTTTTAGTATTGTATGCACGACAATTTCCCCTTGTAAAATAAACACAACTTTGTCGTTTTATTTATTTATTTTTTATTTTTTTCGAAAGGGAAAACTACTTTATTTTTCGACTATTATATTTATACAACAATAAAGACTGCGATTTATTCACGTTACGCTGACTTTGGTCGTTTGGAAAAGAATACAGCAGTAGCATTAATGGAACACAACTTCTGTGGGATTTTTTTTTTTTTTACCTCCCTTTAATTTGGTCGCTTTCTACCCGACACCACTGGGTCACGCATCGGCCGGTAAAAAACAAAACAAGTAAAACCCACAACGTTGACTTTGCATACATATACATCTACAAAGCACCTTCCACAAACGTGCCCAGAATGGTCAGTCACCTTTGAGTTCACGAAATTGAAACTATAACTCAGGGTGACTTAATGACATAATCTATGTAAAATGACGGTATTTTTTAAACAAAATATATAAATATATATATATATACGATTTCGAGAAAGTAGAACTTCTGTTCAATTCAACGACCGAAAGTTGTTTCAACTTAGTTTGACTTTATAATGTAACTATTGTAATATTTGTACTTAACGGTAAATTTACATACATTTAAAATTCGAAGTAACTAAGTTTAAAATTAAACTAATTAAATACTTATGCGAGACTATTAATCGAATGAATTAGGTAAGAAGTTACTTAATACTTTTTAAATGCATTACTAAGCAAATATAATAAACAATGTTTCGAGTACAATTCAAATGGATTGTATTTCCGCCTCTAAGCTTTACATGAAGATTAAAAAGTTACTTTCATTAGCTGTTACACAAAGAGAATACAGAGGGAGTACTGAAAACTTAATTACATTGGAGTAAACGACTTTTACAGTTTTATACACTAGCACATCATTACATATCGGTAGTTAGAAATCGCACATCGGTCATAAAAAAAAATTTCTTAGCGAATCGCATAGTATTTCAGCAAATACATAAAAGCAATAGAAAAGTATATAAAAACGGTTGAAAAACCTCATGAATTCGTCCGCTAAAGGTATTCAATATTTGCTCTCCACTTATAATGCGCTTGTAAAAAGCATTTAAAATATGAATGTAAATATAGCAACTAGGGAACCAAGGAGAAAACAACAGCTTTTTAAGCATAGGAACTCCCCATGACAAATTAAAAATAAATACTTCATAGGGAATGAAATAATTTCACCTCCAGCGAGGAAACCAAGCACAATACTTGATGTCTGTTTGAATGGGGGAACATCCAACCTGTAACCAACTAATTGTTGGTGTATAGTACATACGATTATCACGTCAAGTTAATGAGACTGAAATGGCACGCGATAATTGCACGCAGACCTAATAATAAATAACGTATCATGAAACAAAAACCCTGGAAAGAATACAACAACAATGGTGAATTGAGATTCATAACTTACAATTCGTGTGGACGAGTGCCAAACCCGAATGTTTTGCTGACGATTTATGACGAGGCGGCAGGCCACCAGAGCCAAGGCACGCGCCAGTTACGAATGAGTCCACAGCCCATCGTACACATATATTTCAAAGACGACCACCGATTGCTTTAAATTGTAATTGTTATTACATGTGGGTCAGCACAAAAACAGTAAACCTACTATATATATATATATATAAACACAAAGACTATTGGAGGACGGGCCAACACACAATACATACAATTATAATGTTGTAAACGTGAACAAGTCAAATTTAAGAACTCCAAAACGTATTTATATAATAAAAATAAAGCATTTCAACAATTAGATATCGTGTTAGGATTGCCGAGTGCACGATTGACCCACACCGATGACGTGTTGCGCGCGCACACGTTAACATTCAATACGGTAGTGTCAATGTAAAATTGGCCAACGACAGCCACTACCAAGCCGAGGGCATGTCATAACGGCAATAGCTAATATAAAATACCATAAAAAAAAAAAAAAAAACAACAACAATCGTCGACGATAACGAAAGGCGGCAGCGCAGACTGCAACGCAGCGATGCACGATTATTGCGAAACTAAAATTGTTACTCTGATGTAGGTCATGTTTTCACGAATCTTTCATATAAGGCGATAAGCCAATGCATATAAGTACAGCCACTCCATCGTTTGTACATCAATGCCAAATAATACTCACTATCACTGTGTCTACTGGCTATTGAGAACGAATTGCATGCACACACGCATACACAAAAACGATCAATACTTTTAGTAGTAGTGTATAATTTATAAACGCGTGCAAAAAGGAAGTTCAAGGTCTGCGCTGTTACACTGCTGTATGGATATATACAAACCGTCAGTGGTGTTGGTGAATATTTTTTTATTTATTCAAATTGGCCTCCCTCTTTTGGACGAAAGGCATAATAATAAGTTAAACGTGTAGATAAAAAGATGTTCTATTCCATTTATTATACAAACACAATCGACACTTTCACAAAAAAAATATATGCCATGGAAGAATTTGGGGAGAACTGATTATGACACGATGGTGTAGCAGCTGGACTAAGAAACAGCTGTTTAGGCAAGGGGAAACTGGTTTGGTCTACAGCCGAATTGAGAGGGATACATCCATTTATAATAAATGCGTATTAAAATGGATGTGTAGGCGCAACTGAAAACCTAACATTGGTAAAATATATATATATACACCTTGTTATGTAATGTAAAGGGTAAACTAAAGAAAAACGATAGGATCAGTCCATAGAAGACTATTAATATAATACATTTCTATGTTTCATAATTTTGAACTATTATATATTATTTAATATATGAATTATGAGACATGATCAGTTTTGACATACGCATAGTATATAATAATAGAGCAAAAGAAAGGCAGGTGTTATTACTAAATGATTGCAGAATGCCCAGAAAATAAACCGATATTTTGTTTTTTATTATAAACTATTATTTAACAGCCAATTTATCTGTTTATTTACATTAGAATACCGATTAACATAATTATCAATAACGACATAGATTCCCAATTTGGAATCCATAACATAACCCAAGGCCATTTACCGGATATAATATTTTCAATTCTATTTATAGACAAGTCTAAAAAGCTATGCATGGGGGGGTATTTCGGTATATTATTCAGAATAAAATGAACTTTGGGAGCATGTTGTAAAAAACCTTCGACGCCAATCAATCTAATTCGAGGGTAAGTAATTGAAGACAAAGATATATTGTACTATATCTAAGATGAATGCGCATTACTCAAGACGAATAAGCCACTTTGATATCTAAATGGATACTCGTCCACCTTGTATTCTTTTATATAAAATAAGTGTGACACTGTAAACATTAACTATTTAAACATTTTTATTAAATTTTCATTAAACAATATTACCCTTCTAGAATCGATATAAAAGTTCACTGACATCTAGAATTATATATTGCAATAAATATTGTTTCTCCAAACATCAATATTGTAATCTAAGTATTCATTTTCTTAAATGGTCGACAAAAATACTATAAAAGTTTAATTTAATTCCATTTCATATTTGAAGGGAATGAAATATTTTTTTAAAAACGGAACAAAAGAAAGAATGTCTTAGGTTAAACTAATTATAGTTAAGTAAGTTGGAAAGAAGTAATTACCTACAGACATGAACTGTTAAGTTAATCGAGCGGCATTAAAAATTGAGCAAAACTTTAAATTTGTTTAAATTGCGCTGAAACGAATTAGTTTCCTAATTATTCAATGTCAGATATAATTATTTATTTTTAAACTTAAAAAAGACTATTAAAGCAAATCGGTTTTTAAGCTACCTTGTAGCCAGTGATAATCTAAATCAATGCCAATATAATTGCATAAAATTGTTGATGCAAGTATAAAAAATAAAAATATTTTCTTGAGTTTGACAATATATAAGTGAAAATTAAAGACATAAAATATCGAACTACCCATGAGGTATGTGTTCACCATAAAAAGAATAAAACTATAAATAAAAATTTCGGAAAATCGGTAAAAATAAAAACGTTTGCATAAACCAATAAAACAATTGTCCTACCTAAGTTTTAATTAACACAGTTATAGACAGCAGTACGTCACAAAAATATTTTAACTCTATAAGTTCAGCATTTAAACACACGGTGAAATTTAACAGAATTATGATAAATAAAAAATGATTAGTCGTCTAAAATTATTTATAAATTATTATCTCTTATTTAATTTTTCCTATATGCGGTGCCAAGTTTAAAAATATTATATCTTAACAAAGTATACATTTTCTTTTTTCTATATAAATTACTTAAGCATCTAATAAAAAATGATCGCAACAAGATATAATAGCGTTAAACCCCCCACACTTCTTGACATTGTTAGAAACTGCCAATCGTTACTATGGAATAAAATTTTTTATGCAATGCTCAAACTACAATTTAATAACAAGTGTCGTTCACGTGTTAGTTGCATTACGAGAAGAAAGTGCTAGTGTGTAAAGGGAAACAAACTCCGACCGTACTACTAAAAAAATATACACAGAAGAAAGGTGTGGCCATACGGACACGTTCGAAAATAAACTGTCCATCTCGTGTGGGATATTCTTACGTGTGTGTGGTGTTTGGACTAGCGTTAAAAAGATATGTCTCCAATCCATGTCATAAGCTGCATAATTCAGTGAACGCGTCAGTAAACATTTCGAGTGTAGACTAAAATAATTTACAATTCTGTGCAAGAAAAATAAATGATTTTTTTTTTTCAAACTATTCTACTATCTATTTGGCATTATCCGTTTAATTACTAACCGCCCAATCGAAACCCTCGCTAAACAAACAAGTTAAAATAATAATAGTAATTTATCATCGGCACGCTATATTGTCACGTTCGTCGTCTGCATTATAAACAATATTATTAGAAGACTAAAAATCACATTCCGGAGACAAAGTGGAAATGAAAAACGATTCTTTTTCGACAGCCATAAATCACCTCGGCGAGCACTATTGTTTCAACTGGCTAAAAGAACTACAGAGATCTAATGTCTTACTTTTTCTTATTTAATTGGGTCTTTAAAATTCACAGCTTGGCCCGTTCAGAACAATTTAAAAATAGAAAACGCGTATCCAACTCTAGAATTATTTTAATTATTCATAAACGTCTTTAGATTTGTACAATAATAATATTGTGTTATCAAACTACGTTTCCAACGTCACGCTTAATTTAAGAAACTTACACCTATATACACGGCGACAGCGTACATTTCTTTATTACTCGTCTAATAGGACACATAAAAAATCCCCGATGTTCACCGCGGGGACTTCTATCCGCGTTCAACGAAGACGATGACCCCGTTCGATTACACTCCCTCTTCCTTGCCCAACACAGTACAGTTGATCGACATGACACGTTGTATTATAATTATTATTTTTTTACAGCCTTCCAATATAAAGGCGAAATCGAACACAGCAAAACGCTTTAACGGGCTACATAGGAACGACAAAGTACAAAACCCACGCTGTTTCACCTGACACTATCTATTGTCGTTTTACCGGATTGGAATTCTTACGAGACAAATAAATTCATATAAAAATAACATAATGAACAACGTGGGATGTTGTAGTAATATCAATTTCTATTTTATGCACTATAGTGCCGGTCAACGCTCGGAAAACGAGTAGCGCAATATTTTAACGTGTTGTTTCCGAGATTGTGTATTTTTGATGATTTTCTATTTGTACTAATCTCGAAGCCAAGAATAATAGGCTACGATGAATAAGTGCGTGCAAACTAGAGAAAAAACGAAGAAATGTATAATAAAAGATCACAACAAGCGAAAATTTGGCCCTTTGCCCCTAGAAACATAAGCAGTAAATAGTACACGGGGCTGCCATAGAGTCCAATTTAAATTCATTCGACCTTAATACATTTTATGTGCCCGCCCTCGGGTGTTACGCGATAATGAAAATTACCGGATTCTCTTACCTGTTTTTCTCCAACTCATTATGTGTCGTCCTGTAAAAGAAAAAAAACTTGTTAATATAATTGATAATTATAAACACTTTAATGTTTTACAAAACAAATTATTATGCAATGATCCACCCCTCACTTTGTATTTCCTGAATACATATGCGAAAACCCCGGTTGTTTTGGATTCGTGCCAAATTCATCAAAAGAACAATCTCAATAACGGTTTCACTATAATAGCACAACACAAAAGTCTTTGCGTTTTGGATGTGCTAACCGAGTTTTTATGGCGGAAAAATGTCAATTAAATAATTACATTTGTTTAAATTCTGTAACTAGGTAATATTAATAATGACTATACAAAGCGAATATTTTATCGCAAGCCCCCCAATTTCTCTTAAAATAATAATTTTTTTGTGACTTTGATTTGGATTTTATTAGTTACATATGTATCTCTATCCATTAATCTGTCAATTTAAGAATGTCAACTTAATTTTTTTAAATGACACCATACATATTTAACTAGCTTATAAAATAGAAAGTGACCTAACTGACTGGTCAATAACAACTTTTAGACCAGTATTTCAGAAGTTCTGAACAAATTATAGTATTGACTGGTGGTGAAGCGCTGGTGGCTTTGATATTTTTATCACTAAACATATTTCTCCTCATCCCACCTTATTTTACAACAGCCAAAGAAAATGAGTGACTAGTGTTAAATGAATCACTCTGTATAACACTACACTAGAGTATTTATAATTTATTTGCATAATTAGGACGTTAGCTGAAATGATAAAATCCAAATTTATCCAGAAATAAAAATAAACACATCGACACCTTTCGGTAAATAGTTAGACATTAATCGTAAGACACAGTATTTTACAACAGTACTAAAAAAGCTATAAACTTTTTCTAATTTATTTTACAAATATTTTGAAAACGCATACTGCATTCGCAATTAGTTTTATTATAAAAGGCCGTACAATCGACATTACAGGTTTATAGTAAAAATATTTTTTAACTTATTAGAGGTTCATAGTAATTGTATTGGTCAACCATTTCTCGCTGCGGTATTATTTAATCTATAATTAATAAATTTGTATTCTTCAAATCAAACAACAATATAAAATGTTTAGACCATTAGTATTTTTTTCATTTATCTGTATGAATAACAGGTATTGAAAAATTTGTTGACTTATTAACAATAACAATAATTTTTTTCTTTATGAGCAATGCTTGTCTAACAAGTCTACAACACAAGTCTACTGTTAGTATTAAGTTTCACAAATGACAAAATAACGTTATTTGTTCACAATAATTGTATAGTTAGGTAACACCTAACGGATTCTCGTCTTCATTTTTTTCCGCTTAGCGACACTAACCAACACTAATCTTATATTATCACTGAATGGCAGCACAGGGTTCTCATTCAATAGACCAAACATCATCCGGAAATAGGATTGCCGTATGACAACTACACAATGAGATGCTGCAGAATATACGCTAATGACAATCGTTTTATTTGTAGGATAAAAGGCTAACCAAGTCATTTTTTAAATAAAGACAACGAAGAAGCCTTACGTCGATTTCATTCTTTTATTTTTTTTTACTCTCTTCGTGAAATAAATTGTTCTTGTTTGTTTCATGGAATAAACCGATGTAGCGTACAAAAGAAAAAAAAAAGATAAAAAAAACTAACAGCGGACACGAAGAGAGAAGAGTCAAATGATTAAACTGGTCTGCTTTGTCATCGCTGTAGGCCGCATAAAAAAATAAGTAAAAAGTTTGTAGTGAAAAACTTCAATTATTTTAATAGCCTAAAAAACTTCCTAGCAGTTGTAATTAAAAATAAAAATAAAACACATAATATCTAACGTTTGGCGTACACTCGAAGGAAAAAAGCTATTATGCGATAGGAGTATTTCTTAGACTAATGCAACGTTCACTCATTGTGTTTAAATTTCAAAAGATAAATTATTACGTCCCTAGCACTATTGCGGCCACGGGGTCTGCAAAAATCTACCCTTTACAAACATATCGGTAATGTGTAAACTCTTTATAGGGTTGTGTGTGATAGAAATTCCCTCCTTGAAACCTTTGTTCGTACACCGACATTTGTACATTCTATACGATGGGCAACGGATAGGCGAAGGACTGCTATAGTACGAACGACGTTAGAAATGGGTAAAAGAAATAAGCCTTAGTAATTACAAAGAATACTTTACTGACAAAAGTTGGAAAGAGGAAAAATAAAAACAAACGTTAGTTTCGACGAAAAATGATATAGCCCGACGTTCAGCAGCATTTTCAACCGCGACCTTTTCCTAATCACCGATGGCCTTCCGCATGCCCTGCTGGCCGGGCGTCACAAAATCGAAATTAGTTTCAACCATTAATATAATTAAACGGCCAAATTAACTAAATGGACCGGAAATTAAAAAAAAACTTTACGCCCGGTGACGATATTTTTAAGTCATTCCTTTGTACTCTTCTAAAAATAATAAATCGATAAGATTCCATTGAGGGATGTACGCGACAACACGGTTGTAAATAACAAAGTAAAATCCCACAAACGTTTCATAGCCGTTGATTCTCTAGCCTTCTTTCCACGTTGCGCTTATATATTATTATTATATATACGTGTGAAGATTGTAATAGAACGTCACGTGTACACCATTTTCAAAAACCATCTGGCCGGTCCAAAAACAATTATTACCAAGTTGGATTCACTACATTGTACTGTGCAGCGTATGTGCCCATTATAAAATGTCTAATAACACTATTATCTCGACAATAAATACATATAAGTCTATACAGGGTGTCCATTTGGTTGTCAGACACCCAATGTTTTAACTAAACATTAACATCACTAGATTTAAAGGAAAAATATAAATCAATACAGAATTGTATAGCTATACTAATCAGTATTTAATGGGATAAATCTAATAGACAAGTTATTGAGAAATCGAATAATTAAAATCAACGTTTTTGTTACAAATGAATAGAAAACTGTTACAAAAAAAAACAAAAAACAGTGACCGATACGATGGATAAAAAAAAACTAAAATAAACAAGCGGGAGTCGTTACGTGACATGACTAGAACGCTAAGTAGGTATAAGTAATTTACACGGTTTGCGCGCGCTTTGTCACACTGTCGCAGTAGCGGTAACTTAATGTATTTTATTCACCTTGACATTCTGAGAAAAAAAGAAATTAAAAAGAAAAGCGCTAAAGGTCAAACAGAATACGATTAATTGCATTTATCGTTTACGGATTAGGTAAAAATGGCGCACGCGCGTATAAACTTGCAACGAATGTGTTTTGCTTTAAATGTTTACCTTATCCCTTCCACACAAAAACCAGAGGTCAAGGTCGTAAAAATGCATGCTTTTAAATTATAAAAATATTTAACCGGAGAAAATATAGTTCAACACACTCACCGACTTCCCTGCGACTTCTTTGTCTTGGGCCTCTTCGCAGTAGCCCCTTTGAGATCGATAGTGATTGGCATCGGTGAAGCGTACCCATGTTCCGCTTCTATAACAAATAAATAATAACATGTTTATATCATTATTTGTTACCATTATTGCTACCGTCAACGGCAATAATGCACATAAACAATATTATCGTTATTTTTATACAGCGTATTTGGCGGTAACGGTAGCATATTATGGCCGCGACAAAGCAACATGCCGCCGGCAACGGCCATGGTGGGAGAAGAAGACACGCGACTGACTTACCTCTTTCGCGCCTTTCCAGGTACTCGGCGGCTTGTAATAAAGCAGCAATACTCATATTCGCTTTTATTGAGATATAAATTATCAGCCAACGTCCGGAGAAAGTGATAAGGTTTAGGTCGAAAACTGAACGACACCAAAGTCGTCGACTTTTGACGTGTACAAATAATTATTTATCACTAATTAAAATTGTAAATACGACTAGAAACAGATGAGACTTATCGCTGTGATTTGGATGGTGATGTCGCGTAAATAGTTGTTTATGTTCGCCGAAAACTTTGAAAAAAACCAGAAAAAAAATAGAAACAAACTGTGTAAATATTATATATTATGTATACTAATTTGATTTTCGTCAAACAGAAAGAGCGGCGCACACACACACAAACACCAAACGGACACTTAATTGGAACGACGGCGACGATGTCGGCGGCCGCACTAGTGAACTGCCGTACACACGCGATTAACACTCACACTCGCACACAGTCGCACAACAATGACGTGTTTGCAATGTATAAAAAATATATTCTATCTATTTAAGCATATGTGTATATATGTATACTTCAACAAAACAAAAAATTTTATTTTACAAAACAAAAACCAAGAATATATAATTTAAATCTATTGCAAATATTTACTAGAGATATTTTGATAGTAAACGGCGCGAAGCGGCGGCGACACTGCGTCGTGACCGGGACTGTTAACGCGACTGCGACCGATGGGTTATTGACGTGTATCGTGAACGGCCGTTGTGCGCGCCCCCGACCGTAACCGAACGCTACCGAACGGATGGATCAACGGGACCAACGGGGGATCACGTGAAACGCACGCCGATTACGCGCCAACAGCTGACGTGCAACGTGTACTTCACTACAGCCGTGACTCTTCGGTGCCGCTATCTATCAGTGCTTTGACAAACCTACGGAACACAATCGACAACATGATGTTTAGGTACATTCCGAGAACACAATTGTGATTACACAGCGGTTATACGTTGGTTGGTTTTATCTTTAACAAATAGATTACGTGATTCATCGTGCAGAGTGCACTCAAGACGTGTGTAGTATGATATAAATTTCAATCTCAATATTCTAATCTAAATGATAAACAAAATATATGTACAAATTAATGAACATCAACTAGATGTCAAGTAATTTTTAACTAATATTTGTCGGACTTGTGTCAAGTACTGATGTAAGTGAAATTAATGATTTTCTTAAGTGTTCTTGATATCTGTCGTACGATTTAATTGAATAGATATTGGGGTATTATTGCGTGCTTAACAATCACTCGTAATTAAATAATTAATTATGTTAATTTTTATTGAGTAATAAGTTTCAATTATACTCGATTAATTAATGGAATAAAATGCTGGAGTATTGAATATATTAATAAGAAAAATTTAATAAGTCATTGTGATATAGTCGAAAAAAATTTTTGATGTAAATTAAGAGCTCCAAAAATGCTTCCCATATTTACCCAAGTGCTACTGAAAAATAAATTATTGTAAATTTGAAAAAATCATCAAAATTATTGTATTCTGAAACAATCAAATCAATGTAATCTGAAAGTGTATAAGACTTAAAATATTTTACAGCTATTTGGAAAATCATAATTGAAGATCTTCAATTTAATTCAATCAATTACTTAAGTAAAAATCAAGAGGAATGTATTCCCCTTAGACATTTCTGAATGATCGCTACAATTCTTCAATTTTCTAACCATTAGAAACGTTATCTTGCTATATGGTTTGTCACTAGAAAATACTAGTGTATTTCAAAGGTAACTTGAAATAGTCAATGGAACTACCGAGAAAAGTCTCAGATTTAGACGACTCGAAACTAAAAATTTAAAGAATTTTCTCTATTTCCGCAATTTTTTGAATATGAATTTTTTTTTGCTCATCTTTTATAGTATGAAACCCTAATACTCAAGATCCAGGTGCCAGTTGTCTTCTCAACTTTTTTAATTCAATCATAAGGATGATATTTAAAATGAATCACATGCACTTTAGTTTCCTAAACTTCTCACTATCTCTACATGCGACCATACTAAAAAGTTGAAAAATAATAAATAAAAAATGATACGATTTTTAAAAAAACAAATTAATTAATTCCCTGTTAATAGAAAAATTTAGGTTTCTTATTAATATGAACAGATTCTAATACATACTGATATTTTAATTTTCGCACATGGTATTTTAACCTATTTAGTCATCGACCTTTAATAATACTTATTTTTGTTTTATTAAAAAATTGAAATATATTAAATACATAACTACTATGTAATTAAAGTTTGAAGTGTTTAATTTTCATGAATCACGCAAACTCGTCTTTTCAGTGTATCTAATGAGGGCACTTTTAACCCAATTCATTTTATAAATGAAATTGTGTTTAACTCGTAGGTATTAAATTTTAATAAACTGCATTTATGCCATTGTTTTAGAGTTCAATGTCCTTAAGAATCACTACAAACAATCATATTTATTAGGAAATATATTAATTTAGGTCAATATATTTTAAGCGATTGTTAATAATTTGAAATGTGTTATGCACATTTGTATTTAAGAATCTACATACAAACTTACAATGACGTTTCACCAATATTTTTAGAACTAAATAAACAATTCAAAATTAAGCAAATGCAAAATATCCATCTGTTCGGACAAAAAAAATGTAATATTTCAATAACACCGAAACAGTAAGTATCTCATTATTAATTTTATACTTTAAACGTTACATAAGATCGATGCAACTGAATACCATGAAAAATATTTTGTATTCTACACATATCATCACAGGTTAGATAAATTAATACAGGTAAAATTTTGGCTATTTTATGTTTGTACGGTGTAGTAACAATATTAAAATTTTTTATATACCTTTTTTTTTTAATTAGATTTATTGCTGATACAAATTGACAAATGATACAAAAACTTGACTTTCTTGTCTGTACTATATCTTACTAAATTTTCATTTGAATCATTATTTTAAAAAATAAAAAAAATATTTTTTTATTATAATAGTGTAATTTTAAGATATTTTTCAATATTTCTTAAAATAAAGGGTTTTTCAAATCGATATAATGAGAGCTGAGAATGGATGAACATAAAACACACACCATCAAAAACCAATACCCGCTTAGCTTCACATCGTAGCTAAAACATTTTAAAATGAAAAGTTGATAACCATGAATGACTAATCTGATAATTAATTGGATTCTAGACATAAGAACTATATTTTTTAATTTCTAAAGATAGCTTTTAAAAAAACTAAATTAAAAAAAATAATTTTTAATTTTAAAGTATGTATAAAAATAAAGAAAAATCTTTGCTATTATTATATTTAATCAATTCTATTGAATATTTTTTTTTTGTTTTGTAATTCTATTATCTAAAATAAATAGTATAATTTTTTATTAATAATATGATATTCTATTACTAGTACTACTATTGCACTGTATTTTTTTATATAAAAGATCAATAACGAAGAAATATTATTTTTCTGATATACAATATCAATAATGTTATTAGCGATGAAGAGCATATGCTCCCTTTTTCATTTTTAATCTCATGGGTAACACGATATCCTTATAACACTGTTCAAATTACACAATATTTGTTTTCAGATTAGCATGCCTATGTTATTTTTTAATTGTACACAAACAAATAATCTAGACAAAAATTAATCTACATTAAATTTAACACATATAGACTTTAAACATATAATCGTGATTTAACTCATTGCAGGGTAATGGAATTTATTAATAATTTTGCAATATAATAGAATTGATTCACAATTATATCCATCTATATTAAATTTAAAAAAAAATGTGATTTATAAATAATAAGTATAAAATATCATTTTCCACGCATAATTGTTCAATGGAAATCTCTAATATTGTTTTTTAAATATTAAGTATACAATTTTATAGCCCTGTAGACACATTATTATAACTTCATGAATTACTTTGGTGTATAAAAAAATACACAATCTATAAAATTATTCGATAGTGATTATTTAAATGTGTACTTAGACATTTTACTTAAACTTTGACATTTCACTTAAATATACTTTTCTTTGTATAAATAAGTTTATTAGTACATATAGCATAAAATGACTCAATTTAAATTTGATAACGAATAAAATTTCGAAAACATATGTTAAAATATACGTATATGTATTTTTAATTTATTTATTTTTTTAGTATTCTAAAAAAAAACAATTATAATATGATTTATTTTTAAAATTACATTACATACAAGTTTTTACAAACGATAAATCTTATTGTTTGTCTAATTCATGAAACGTTCAACAAGGAAAGTTTTAACAATGTAAAATAATTATTTGCAGACTATTTTAAATTATATTAATTGACTTTTAAAATGTTTAAAATGTTATAAGGAAATTACCAAAAAAAACACTCTAAAAAAATTATTTTATTTTATTTTACTTAAATTATAAAATTAACGAATCATTTTCTAAATCCAAATAAGAATTTGAGTAATTTAATATAGAAAATTTGCTTCTTATACTAAATTTTATGCGGGTTATATTCAAGATTAAATATACAATGTTTTCTCAAAAATAAAGTATTTTTAGGAAGACAATAATTAAGTTAATTCGGAAATTACACATCTGCTTAAACCCTCATGGCATACCTTTAGTACAACCCTGATTGTTAAATTAACAAACTCAGTTGAACGTTTTTAATCAAGATAGCTATTTAAACAGCAATTATTTTTAAACTAATATTAGGTATCTCACATTTCCTCTTGATTTTTAATATTATCTATCTATAACCAATTAACATTATTTTAATATATTAAGTAATAATAGAGTTTGTAAAAAATTCTGTTAAGAAATTGTTAATTTGTTCACCTGATTGTTAAATTATTTTTGTCACCCGAGTTTCTCTCATACAATATTTTAATATAAGTTAATAATTTAGAATCGTTATAACCCACAAGGTTAAAGCACGAAAAATCTTATATTTTTATACATTTTTACTTACGTCATTAGTTTGGTTTCAAATGTACTAAATCCATGATTTTTTAGTTGAGTAAAATCATAAACTTTACATATTCAGTTTGTATGTATGAAAAAGTTTACGATTTACTCAATATTCTAAATACATATTATAACAGCTATTCAAAAGTTCTATCAGCCATAAAGTACAATACAAATCGCATGTTCTTTTTAATATTTTTTTGTTATACTTTATTAAAGTAAGTGTTTTATAACTACGTTATTAAATTGTCAACTTAAATATGCGTGTTTTATAAAAAACTATTCACCAAAGGGCTACAAAGAGGTTTCAAAAAAAAAAACAAATAAATTAATCAGCTCTTATCATGGACCCATATATTCAAAATATTTAAAATGTATATTCTAAGTTAATAAAAAAAATGTAAGACATTGCGGGACGACTGACAAATGTGAAATATCGAAACTATTTTGTATATAAAATATACATTGAAGGATGCTTTATTAAAGGAAAATAAATATTATTAAAAATTGAAAATGGTTAATTTGTATAATTAATTATTTCTGTTATAGTAATATTTTATGTTTCCTCTGCCGGTATACTGTGACAATTGATCGATGATTTTCACTAAATTATATAAATATAATTTACATTAAATATAAAAAATCACAGCAATTTGAAATTTTTTTGCAATGCCATCCCATAAATCGGAGAAAAACGATTTCTAAAATTTAAACTAGCTTATATAGCCTTTTATATCTTCCATCAGGAACAACAAACTATTATCAGGTTGGTAAAACGTACAGCCCGAGTACAAATCCTACGGAACAAAATTTTTTTTTTCAAATTTTATAAAATAATAAAATTAAACTTGAATTTCAAAATGAAGTTAAATTATATTTCTGAATTTTTAATATAAAATTATCGATTTTACCAATCATTGTTTGTTGTACAATCAGTCAACCTCCCGAAAAATATAGACAGACTTAATCGTTATAATTATAAATATTTATATAATTATAAATATACAGAATATATATTTAATCGTTAAAGAGAAATTTCAAAAAATCCGTTAAAATTAGTATGAAAACATTTTTATGACACAAAATATAAATATACATGCTCTCGTACATTGTATACATCTTTTCTTATACATATAATTAACTTATTCTTATTTTAAATCACTTAACCTTCCGGTGGACGCGTAGCAGCACTGTGTGCTGCCAAATTAGTTTTTTCGTGATAAATACTAGTATGTATTTTTGAAAGGCTAGATAATTTCAGTACCTGTAGTTGGCAACACTAGTAATATTATCAATATATCAATTATTATTTTCCTCCATACTATCAGTCACCAGTGAAGATTTAACGTGATAGAATTCATTCGGCAGCATTCCGTTCTGCACGCGCTCACTAATGTAAGTATTTTTATTATTCAAATTTTGATAGAAACTATTGCAAATTATTTTATTACAAGNTGCAGTGTCGCCATTGTGAATCTTTTTCATAAAATTACAGTCATTCAATAGGTCATTCATGTGTCTCTATGTACTACCCATTTTATAAATGTACGCCACTTTTTGATATTGTGACATAATGTTATTTTATTCTTTTGCAAGAGACAAACTATGTTCTAATCTATGGCAGTCACTCACATTTTATTTTTACAATTATTAATTGCAAATAAAACACAGGAAACATGTTCCTAAGTGAACAACAGCACTGCATACGCTATAGATGTACGATGGGCTCGCATATTTTCCATAGGGTTATATCTCTTCTTGCCCACTAATGAGCACCCACACATGCACTATAGGTATAACACAGTGAGATGAGAGAGTATCACTAAGCCAAGTGTAAGTGAGCCCTACGCATGGCAATGGTCTCCATAAAAATTGGTTTGACCCATTGCATTAAATATTTCACATAAAAAATATTTTATTGATTTTTTTGTTCCCTCGAACCTATTTTTCAGGGGAAGCAAACTCCCATTGCTCCACTACATAGCGTATGATACGTTAAAATAAACTTTTTTGAAGATCACATATTTTCTAGGAGAACGTACCCCTTTCAACCCCCTAATAGGCGTGTCCTTTATTGACCCCGTAATTAACACCCATGCATATGCTATAGGTATATAAAATCAGCGCTGTGATAGAGAGGTGGGGTCGCCAAGACGAGAGCAAAGACAGAGGCCATTCGCTCGTGATGACGCGTCGCCAAGCTATCAGCCAGTCTGAGCCGCCTCAAAAGATGTTTCATATCAATTAAAACATATTCAGTAAATTATAAAGATTATTTTAGAATTCAAATTGAAACATGTAACAGAAATAAAAGATTATGAGATTAAAATATAATGATCAACAGAAAGGAATTTTATCCCATAGGTTTTAATCAGATTTAAAAAAATATATATGCATAAAATAGATTATTAAAGCTCAAGTAACGTACAATTCAAAATTGTAATTTCCAATATAATTAAATCAACTAAAGTTATCAAAAACACCCTAACATTCGCTGACAGTAAATATATGATTTCTACATAAATTTGACTTAAAAGTTTTTTTAAATCAAATGAAAACGAACGTCCTTTGAAAATATTAATCGTTAGCCATTAGATTAATTACAGTAAAAATGGTCGCATAACAATGATACAATAGTATTATTGTAGGACACGTTTATTTTAATATTATACAGACTACCTAATCTTTTGCCGTGTACAGAAATAATGACGATCAAAATTGTAGATACTTGGTAAATAATAAATTACGGCAGTTAATTACGGGACGTGAACAAATTACGAATAATTAAGCATAAAATAAACATGTAAACAATCTAGTCAAGTTAAAATAGAATTTTTATTGTTAAAGTATCCTCAGGTCATGTCTTATTTTTATTAACGTCATTATGTTTTAACAGCCATTTTATCAAATGTAAAATTGAATTTTATACGTTTCTAAAAATTTACTTGATTTTCATTGAAACTCAAAACCATCAACCAACATTTTTATTCAAACGTTGCTATACATCATAATAATAATTAATATATACAAACCCTAGATGAATGGGGCAAAGAACAAAGAACACTTGTAAATTATTTTAAAATTGACATTTATATTGTTTTATAATGATGGATTTAAACACATTTTTTTTACGTTAAACTAAATTTTTATTGATGGAATAGATGTTTTATTAAAACGATAAAGATAGAAATTATTTATATATATTTTGATTTAATGATAGTAATAAAATTACTAGGCGAAGGCAATGTAATATTTACAACATTAATGAATATTGTCACTAAAAGGTTTTATCGATCGATGTGTAATTTAAAACTTTTTCTATAAGGTCAACCACTGGGTTTTGTAGTCAATTCCTACTTAGAAAATATTAAATTCACGCAAACAGCATATCACCATGTTATTAGTATCACGATTCAAAAATTAACGCAAAATTTTAAGTATTACGGTATGGGTGCCAAGCTACTTGAGCCAAAACTAGTTATTAAACATTTTATTAATTGTCATTTATGGAGCTTAAAGTTTTTTTTTTTCCAAATATTTTTCCTGTTTTAAATAGATAAATCTATATCTTGTTGCATGTATAATCATGTATAATGATAAAAAAAAGTTTACTTCATAACATGTTTTTTTTAATTTGTAACAAAACAGAAACTTCATTTAATATTTGCAATCTTTATTTTATTTCGTGTTGTTCTTAAAAGTTTATTCCTTTTATCCAAAGATGGTTTTCAATTTATCTTGCTACGGTTTATAGACTACATTTTCCATCGGCCTCTTTATTTCACCCTAACGTTTGGAAACCATTATAGGTAACTGTTATTATAGACGTATCCATTATTACTTAATTTCGGTAGGTTTCCGATCTATAAGAAATACAATAAATAAATTTGTATCCACTTTTTTTCTAAGTAATATAAATAGTTTTTACGTACAGCTAACTGTTACTATTGATTTTATACAACACTTGACTGTAGTAACTCATAATGTAGTTTTTATTTTATACTGACCTGAGTTTAAACAAAAATTTAAAATAATGGCTTTTTATTTATTCTACGTGTTTATTCCGTTGGAATTTTAATAATTACTGTTCTAAACTTTTAGGTAATTTTACATAGAAAATAAACATTTCGTTTATCAGTCGTATGAAACTACACGTATATTATCGTAGAAATTCAGAAGACTAAACTGTAATTTGAGTTGAAAGGTATATTTACTAGTGCTAAAAATGAAAAAACTTAAATATTCATGAAATAACTTTTCAATTTTTCCAGCCTTACTGTTTGTAGCGTGTTGCTATAATTTCCTTCAGTTAACATAAACAGCTATTGTACATTCTAACGATGACTTTTTTGGGTCTTCTAAAAAAAACACTCGGTTAAAATTTTTCATATATTGCGTAAATAAACAGCTACAAACTTTATTTCTAAATAAAGTACATTTAGATAAGCATAATATTTTTATTTTTTAATCACTTGATGATGATATATTCATTTAAATATTATAAATACCTCATTAAAAAAATTATTAATAAATTATAAAATGATAAACATTAAAGTTAGATTCATATATCGTGTGGAGTCAGACAAGTATTTTACAGAGTGATTGAATTATAATTGACTACTAGATTTCTTTTTAAATAATAATAATTTCAAGAAAAAAATTTCAGCTTTATTGAGTAATATTTATTTTTTTGATTTGTAAGTGGCTACATATTTTTTAAGTTCATCCATTAATAATGGCTTTATGCCATTTTTGATGATACCAACATTATTTATTTAATTTTATCATTATTTTTTACTACATAAAAACTTAAATATTGATGCAACTAAGAAAATAATTAATTAACTTTTAGCAACTTTTGAACTGGTATTTTAGAAATTATCAACATTTATATAGCTTAACAGGAGAAGTGCGGCATAATGATATATTATAATGGTAAAAATAGTATAGCTTGCTTCTAACCTCACTTTCAATTAATATTTTAAAGCGATGATAAATTCTAAAATACTAGTTTAAAAATTGTTATCGACCAATCAATTTCCTTAGTTAAACCTTTGTATACTATATGAACTAATAAAATGTTTCCATTAAAAAAAAATAAAGTTGGTATCTTATGAAAGTTAAACTGTTTAATAAAAAATTTTAAATCTTGTAAATCCAGAAATTAACAATACTAAACTAAAAATGATCATTTTTAACACATCAAAATTATTTAAGATAATTATCA
This sequence comes from Daktulosphaira vitifoliae, assembly GCF_025091365.1. NCBI lineage: Eukaryota > Metazoa > Arthropoda > Insecta > Hemiptera > Phylloxeridae > Daktulosphaira > Daktulosphaira vitifoliae. The sequence goes on along the minus strand of NW_026099576.1, from coordinate 8,902,241 downwards.
CACTGTGTAAGATAAATTTTTACATTTTATGTATCTCATATTAAATTATGATTAGAATAATCTTAAATTTTTTTAAAATTACCATTTCTATATTTTATAAGCTCTATGTTAGTTTGTAACAAATTATTTGTAATAATATTTTATAGAATTATTATTTATACTAGTATTTTAATTATAAAATTGAAGGTAGAAATATATTTTATTTAGTTTCCTTATAACATTTATTACTTTCTATAGTTGTCAAATAAATTATTATGTTAACGTAAACATTGATGAAAAAACCATTATTTTATTTTAAACATTCTAGATTATTTTTTTTTTACAAATTAATTTTTTAACTTTATAGTCTATACATAAAATTGAAGCTTTATAGCGGATAACCTGATGATAACAGAAGTTCTACACTCGATTTTAGACCGAATAATACTGTAGATTTATTATTGTCTGTTCATCAGACCCCACATCAATTCCTCGTAATAAACCCAGTTAGTTCTTGTGAAACGCAAGAAGCTTTTAAGCCGACATAACGAGACGTTTTTTTCTTTCAAATAAAGAAAGCTCACAATCGTATGATAGAAGTTCCGTCGAGTGTGTCAATCCATCAACGAAATTCGCCAACAGCCTAAATTGGAAAGGCAAAAAAGGAAGAGAAAAAGAGGAAATTGAACAATATAAAAAATAAAAATATGAGAAGGAACAATAATAAAATATTTTGTAGTGAATGGACTACTCTAATTTGACTGTAGTGGTAAATCAAATACTTGCGGGTTTGTTTTTTCAACTAAAGATGGCTTATTGTTTTAGAACAACTAAAGTATTATAAATGGTGGTTGGTATATATATTTATACTATATTAGATGAATTGTATCTTAAAGTAACTAGGCACAATACTTAGAATTTCTGTTGAAAATTCCAATTAAGTAAATTAAGGAAAACACAACAAATTATTAAAATAATACAATTGAATACACGGAACAATTTGAACACATTTCGTGCTACTCTTAAAATGCAATTACGTTTTACCACACTCTCAAGTAATAATTGAAATGAAATTCGTATAAACTGCACTACCAAATTGTATAAATGTAACAAAGAACGATTTCAGATAAATATAATTTCTTTTTGTTGGAAATTCATATTTTTTGGATAAATCAAAGAATTGGTCTATTATTATAACAGAAACAATTAATTAAAAAAAAAAGATAAAGTAAATTTTCTAATACAAAGCACAAAGATATGAGAAATTAACTGTTAGATTTTCAAGAAAAGCTCGCAAAATTATAGATTTCATTTTTATTCCTAATAAATAAACTGTATTTTTTTTTTTACTACTTAAATATTCAAAATAAATAATAGTAATTTTTTTATATAATAACTATTTTTAACGAAAAAATGTTTAATAAAATACGAGTAAAATCAAAATATTTTCTATCATAGATTTTTCTGTAATCGATAGCGTTATTAATATTATTAAATATAAGATCTATACAAATTCAAAAATATTCAAAAGAGTATTTTTCATTAGAACTCATGATAATATATAATACTCAGTACAGTCTGACCCAACAAAGATAATCGGCATCAAAAAAGAGGTATTATAGATTGAAATCTGATAGTGATTTATATCTCTTTAATAAAATGATTCAATGAGATTGTGTTTAATAAAAGTTATATTATTCTAAGCTTCGTTAGCTAATTGTAATTTTACTACGATTTCATATTATAATTTAGTATATTCCATTGGTAGATGGAACATATTTTTGAAAAGTGGGGAGACCCCTCACTTTAATATGATTATTGGATGGACACTAAAATATGCAAATGTTCACTCTAATTGATTTTTAACACGAAAATAACAGTTTCTGTTTAACTTCAGAGACCATTTACATATAGAATATAAATTATCGAGAAAGTTTTTTTTAAACTTCTAGTAAATTGAATTAACATAAGTATAATATATATTTAAGAATCGTCGAATTTTGAGGTAATTTCACAGGTTAAATTGAAAAAGTTCGACTTTTTATACGCATGTAACAAGTTTTGAACCAACTGTGTATAAGAGAAAAATGTCAGATTATTAAAAACTATGTCGAATAAAAGAGACATACTTAATGTTCTCAAAAAAAAAATCTGTTTTGATCTACAAATTTTTTAAATAAAGTAATATAAAATTGAATATAATAAAAATTGATCACTTGTGGCTAATTAATTAAATAAAATTAAAACTACATTAAAAAATGTAGTTTTAATTAACTAAAAAAATTATTAATTTAAAAACTAAAAAATATTAGACTCAAAAGCCACAAAAAATTACTGAAAAATCACTTCATTCAAACTATAAAACCAATTAAAAACGTAAATAATTACAAAAAACTTAATATTAGGAAGGCAATAGTAACGTTTAAAAATAAAAACAATTTAATTAATTAATTCTTGATCCTGAAAGATCCTGAAAAATTCATTATTAAACTTGTGTAAACTGACAAAATGTTATAATATTACTTAGTGATGACGTCACTAGGTGATAAGGTCACTAAAGTTGTATAAGGGAGTTTTTTCTAATCGGGTGTCCGTATATATTAAGCGTTCATAATGGTAACATTGTTTCCGAAATAAGTATACGCAACTTTTCAGTATATTTTTGTGACTTTTGAGTTTAATATTTTTAATATAGTTTTAATTTTATTTAATATAAAATTAGCATTTCTTTTTTTTGCCTTTATTTATTAATTTATTTAGGGTCTATATTTTATATTTTGCCTTAATGATCTTAATGATCTTCATTGGGTAATGATCTTCAATGATGAATAAATATTGTATATATATATATATACAATATATATATATATATATATGTAAACCCGTTTCCTGACTTACTGAACACTCTGTATATATATTTATCACAAAAGTGCACTCATTCTTCACCACCAGTAATTACTTTAAACTGTTAATAACTTCTAAAGTATTGATCCAAAAGTTGTTATCGAACAGTCATTTTCTAATAAATAAGCTATTTAACAACATATAAATTAAAAAATTAAAGTTGACACCCTAATAAGGTATAAAGGATAAATATAAAAAAAAAACTATATGATTGAAAAATTTAGAAAAACAAACTAAAAGAAACCAATAAAAAAATTAATAGTATTATTATTTTTTTTTAGATTAATTAAGTGTTTCAAGTTAAGAGAACTATCTTCTTCTTCTTCCTCATCTTAATCCCAACTACTTGGGGTCGGCCACCCTTATCCTAAACTTTCACTTGATACAATCTCCCACATCAGCTGTCCTCATATCGCATACAATAACATCCCTCCATCTCTTTTTTGGTCTTCTTCTACCTCTTCTTCCTTCAACATTAATTTCTGTAACTGTTCTTACAGTTTCCGATTCTTCTCTCCTAATAACATGACCAAACCATCTATATCTATTTTCTCTCATCTTATCCACGATTGACGCTACGCCTATACTCCCTCTTAAATGCTCGTTCCTTATTCTATCTTTTCTAGTCACTCCACTCATCCATCTAAGCATTCATATCTCTGCTACACTCATTCTCTGCTCTACTTTCTTATCAACTGCCCAACACTCTGAACCATACATCATAGCTGGCCTCACTACAGTCTTGTAGAATTTAATTTTTATCCTCATAGGAATTGTTTTATCGCATAAGACGCCAGACGCTTCTCTCCACTTCAACCACCCGCACTTAATCCTATGTCTTAAATCCTCGTACCCATGATCAAAGTATGGGACTATACTAGTCATATGGATAGAGAAGTAAATATCCCTTTTACAAATAATTAAATAAAATTTAATTGTTAGTTTTAAACATTTTCAGTGAAAAATGTTATTTTATTTAAGTAATACACTTATAAATTATCAAACTAATATATAATAAGGAACTAAATAAAAAAATAAGATTTTATGTTATTTTTGGAATTTTTAACAATTCCTTTTAAAAATCTACAAATTTGTATCAAAGCGTTTTTTATGATAGAGATTTTAATCACTGTACGATATGATTTATACTTTTCCGAACTATATTATGGCCCTACTGTGCTACCTTTTAGCTTCAATGCGAAGCTGAGAAGGTATTGGTTTTACTAAGATGTGTTTTTTTTTTGTGTCTGTTACCACTTTTTCTCAGCTCTCACCGAACGGATTTCTTCCAACGATACGTCAAAAGATCACAAATCATATCTAGTCGAAGACATTATCCTCAAAAATTGAAAAAATTTCCCTCGTTCCCCGTAAATGGGGGAAACATCCAAAAAAATTACATATTTAAAAATCGATAATTTTCGAAATTTTTTCATTTTTTTTTACTAAAAACTGCCGTAACTTTTTCAAAAATCAACATATCAACTTAATTTTTTTTTTTATAGATGCTTAATATTTTTAACTATCATTTGACATAATTTTTTTATAAATCTAACCTTTTACCTGCCCACAGGGGGGGATTTAAAATGACAACTTTTTCACAAAAAATTTATTTTTTCAACTTAACTTTTGAAAGTGTTCCGGAAAGTCTGACACTTTTATATATATCTTAAATTAAAGCTAATGTAATGTACATTATTATGGAAAAAAAAAATTCGGACTTTATTTTGCCTTCATGGTGAAAATGGCTACCGAATGCTATTTTTGTGTGAAAATTCTCGATTTTATTTTTTACATTTTACATGAATACAATTTTTATGAGAAATAATATTTATATCCCTCTTTTATTCGACATATTTTATCTTTATATCAGGATATAAATAAAGAAATAGCAAATCATGTAGCTTTTGGAATAATCAACCAATTTTTTAAAACTAAACACTATCTAAAGATTTGCATCGAAGCGTTTTTTATGATGGTGATTTTAATCACTGTCAGATATCATTATACTTGACCCAACTATGCCACGTCACCACTGTGCTGCGACCCCCCTGTGCTGGATTTTTTATTTTTGATATTTAAACAGAAAATTTATTTGCATTTATAAAAATTTGTTTGACCTGATACTTATTCTGATCACTCCGTGACAATGTAGCCCCAAGTGTTAATTTACCACATACTTTAACTTACAGCTAGAAGAGAATAGTAGTGGTGGGTTTTTGCAAACCCCTCTTGAGAAAGTCTTCGCTATACTGGATAAGGAAAAACTACAGCGTCACTTGGTTTATTACCTCGCCACGCAGTCTTCTATCTTATTGTGATAGATAAATAGTCTACAGTGCGGTTTCCAGATATGGATTGGGGAAAACAAGACTTTCCGTACTGTTGGCTCCGACTGACGGGGAATCAGTTCCCCCGGACGACAATGAATAACTATGATTTTTTTAAGGTAACATTGTACGTTCTACAATGATAACTCATAAAATAATTAAGTATAAGATTCATTTTAAGTATTCATTATATATTTTACTATAGATTTTTTCTACTAACAAAATTTATTAATAGAAAAAATGTAATGTTCATCTAATGTACAAAGTTCAAATTCAATTCTAAAGAACCTCACTACAACGCACTAACTAAATATATGATTAAGACTACCTAGATTCACCAAGTAAAATAATTTATAATTTATAGTTAGCTAATGGACAATGTTGCTTAATAAATAACTAATTCGATTGAATTATTGATTGAAACATTTAGTATTTCTTCAGTAATACAAAAAATAAAAGTTTTTCCCGTCATCATTAATTTAAGTATAAGAATTCCTCATTTAAGTAATACAAGTAAATTTTTTATTATATTTTTGTTAAATACTAATTCATTTATTTATAGTAATATACAAACATAAACGGAGATTATATTAATATTTTTATGTATTAAAAACAACAATAGCAGGTCCAGAGATGCGTTTTTTATGGCGATCACTTAAATTACATTACAACTATTAAATTACTTTTATTGAATTCGTATACATAATTTCTTTTTTGACAATATGAAAAAGGTATAAAGTAATTTTACTACTTTTCGTTTTCTTCATATTTAACTGATGCATGTTATTTTTATTTTTGGTCGTGAACTTATTGAAAACGTATTTATTAAATTTATTAAATCGTAATAAGACTTAATGCAAAAACTTTTTATTAAACAGTTATGTCCTGTAAAATACAGCTACTTTGCACGTCAATTATAACATTACACCAAAGTAGAAGTGCCTTGTATAGTATGTGTAGTGAAATAAGATAAAATTATTTAGATATAAAGTTCCTATAATTAGTGTATAGTAAGTTTTCAATTACTAAAAATAAGATCTCTATTCTTTACAGATATTATACTAAGCAATTTTGGTAAATTGTTATATTTATGGTTCTAAGTAGACCATAGAACTATTTTAAGATCTTTGTTTTTTGAGACACGGTAGTGTATTTAGAAATTTTGTGGGGAGTCTAAATAGCTTTTAGAACTTTAAGTAGTGAGGTGCTTCATTCGTCCACTAATGCTCACCGCTAATAATGTTTCATATCGACGAGGGTCCGAACCCCATTGAATTCTTCACGTAAAAACTATACAAATATAATTTTTTAATGAAAGAAAATTTTGTATCATTCATTGAAAAAGTTCTGAATTTCTATTAATGAATCATCTATAGAAATAATAATAATAATAGTTTTCTATTGAATTGAAAACATTACATTCTGAAGTATTTAGAATGAATGCTTAAATTTAATGCGTTTTTCAAATTATGATCGTAAATAAAAACCTCTTTTAAATAAAACTCTTGATGATATTGTGGTTATGAATATAATCGGTTTTCGTAAATATACTACACACTTTAGTATATAACTATAGCTAATTGTATTTTAAATATTTATTGCAAAATCGATTTTTAAACACCCTTACTTCATAAACGAAGCTGTTTGGTAAAAGCGTAGCACTAATATTGTTCTTTGTGTACCCTTTTAATGTTTTAAGCCTTTTTAAGTGCCTATACAGTGCCTGTATACCTACTATTTGTATTGTCCATTTTGAAAAAGCACTTATGATAATATTCTATAATATCATGAAAATAAAAATCAAATTTCAATACGTGCAATGAAAAACAAACTATAAACATAAATAATTTGTATATTACATAAAACTTATGTAAAAAATAAATTTTAATTTTCTAGATCAATATACAAATGTAAAATGTTTAAAACTTTATTATAATAACTCAAATAAAAAGAATAAGTTTTAATAGTTAAGAATGATAATTATATCGGTCGGGTTACTATGTATTAGTTAAAATAATATATCTTTCAGGGTATGAGTACAAAGGTTTTATAAAAATTATTTAAATTATTGAAAAATATAGTGATCTCTATTTCTTAATATAAAAATTGCGGTTAATTATAATTTTTTTTAATATCAACACAAGTACGAGTTTGGGTCGATTCCGTGAATTCATTTTGTAATATCTCAAGTATATAGAAACTATACATGAATTTCAATTTTGACTAGGAATGTTTATTAAATAGATTTTTTAATGAAATATTAATATTCGCCCTTTTAATGTTTAGGATATATTTTGATAAAAATATAATTCGTTTTTCCTTATTCAATATAGTGTGTAGCCAATCACTTCTTATATATCAATCCAATTGTCGAAGAGTGGTTTTTATCTTTTTAATAAATGATTGTGTTAATTAACACGAATTATTTTTTATAGTTACTGCATAATTTTATATAAAGTTTTGTTGATAAATTGTTATACATTGTGTACTTTTCTTATGATTTTTTAACACATATCAAATAAATTATATTCATTAGATTTAATAACTATTACATAAAAACTGGTGTATACGACATATGAAATTAATTTTAAACAATAGTTATTAATTTTATCAAATAATTTTTATAAAATTTTAGTAAATAATTTACATTTTAAAAAAGTGGAAAGTATGTAGTATCAAATTTTTTTAATTTAAAACTAATAGACAATTATTTACCGAGTATTATTTGCATGAGTAATACTAATATTATTTATTAATAAAATAATAAAAAAATAATTTAAATTATAATAGACTAATCAATATTCTTCTTTGTTATTTGTGTTGACATATAATAAATTATTTATTCTAAAATTATATTTCATGGTGTTAATGAAGTTTTTCCACAAAATCGATTTAAAATGTTAAAAAATAACTATAATAACAACTTCTAAGTTTTTGCTGTAGATTAACTATATAAGTTTAGCAGTAGGGTATACTTATATGTTAAGTTTTAATTTTTAAATATGATTAAGCTCTTTAAAATAATGAGTAGCAGTCGAAGATATTACCTATTAATATCAAAATACGCTTCGCGAAAACTGAAATTTACAAAAATGTGTATCCTCGTCTACTTTATGCCATTATTATTCCATTATAATACATTTTTAAAACCATACGTTTCATTTATTTTTACAGTCAATATATTAACTATATGAACAACAGGATAGTCTTTCATCATTTCAGATAGAATAAAACCCTGATTGGTGATCTACCATATGTTATTGTAAGATTAAGTTTTGAAGGCCGTTTTAAAGATTCTAATGTTTTTCCAATCAGTCTCGTATCACTGAGAGTTTGGATTTAGGTTAATGCTGAAACAATAAGACGAAAAATGCCATCCGGGAGATTTAAAGTATCCAATGAATTGTATGTCATTAATATATATATATATATATATATATATATATATATATATTTATATATTTATTAATTAATTTTATATATTATTAATTTTTTCCTTTCCACAATAAAAGAAAAATTGTTGGTATGAGTAACAATGCAATATTATTGTATTATTACTTCATGTTATAGAGCAAACAAAATACTGATTAATTTTCTTAATGTACTTACAATCAGGAATTGACAACTATTAAAAAAGAGTCTATAAGAAATAATTTAAAGCCGTTCCTGAGAAGGAATTAAACAACCTAGAATCTTATCGGAATCTCAAATCATTGATTTCAAAAAACCGGAACCCTTCCAAAAACCGTTACTTTTAAAGGTTAATAAAATTAGTTATAAACATGTCACCATATAAGTCTATGTAACTCACGCGTTGTCATGCCAAGATATTAATTATAATATTATAACGATAATATTTCATAGTATATATCATAACCGCATACAATTAATCAGCTGTTTTATAGTGTAACCAAGAACTAAATAAAAAAGTAATAAGTAATTAACTATATATCATGATAAGATCATATTTATGAGTTAGTAGTAGTAATGATATACTGGAAAGATATTCTTTTACAGATTATTATAAAAAAATATATTTATTTATAAAAATAGAACTAAATAATTTCTATTATAATATTTAATTATTTAAAGTAATGATTCTTTATTGACAATTTTTGCAATGAAAAAATATTCTTTTACTTAGTTAATCGTTGCATAATAACAAAAATATCAAAAATTCTCTAAAAAAACATTTAAATCAAAAAATGATTCTATGGCTTCTCAATTTTATTGTATTTCTATAGCTTCTAACTTTTGCATTTCTATTGCTTTTTAATATTTTTATGACTCCATAATGTTTTATTTATTATTCAAAGGCTGCCCCCTGCCAAAAAAAAAATATTACTCTAGTGTTATAGACACAAGTTAATAAGAATAATCTCAAATACATTCCCGTTCATATTTTCAAAAAAAATTGTACAGCAATTTTACTTCACTAGATAGTATTTATGTATATCTAAAATAACTAAAAAGTAATTCGAGTCGTTATATTGTTAAATAATTCTATATATTGATTTTTAAAACTGCCTTCATTGTTTGAAATATATTATAGAAATGTACAAATAAAACTGTGAAAATTTATTAATTTTTAAGATACTTTTATGACAAGGAGGTCATTTTACGGGTATTTAAAATAATAATATAGAAAATAATATTTCAATTGATACCTTCAAAAAATATTTTAATAGAAAGATAATAAAATAATGATATATTTTTTTCTAATACCCTTTTAAACCCGATTCTAATAAAAACTCTTAAAAAAGAAAAGGTTAAGAACCACTAATAGAACCTGAACTACTTAATATTTTATTTCGTGAAACTCTTTAAAATTAGTTTTTAAAAATCTCTAAGGTGTCAACTCATATTTAGAATATTTCTATCCACTAATGTAATAGCAAAAAAACCACGATAGAATCAAAAATATTCAATTGAAATCTTAAAAATGAATTTCATTAAAATAATAATAATTAGTATTAATAATTATTGATACTGGCAAATATAAATTGATTTTATACTAGATAATTGTGTATTTAATTGATTAATATTATAAAAACTCTACTTCTAGTTCAAATTGTTTTACTTAATATTTTATAAACTTGTTATTTTAAATGTCATTGTCCTTATTGTTCAATCTATAACTTTACTGTCTGAGTATAAATATAACTTACAACAACTACGATTTTAAAATTTATTGGTTGAATGTTATAATAAAAAATACAAAATTACTTTTTATTGTTCATTGAGTATCTCAAATATTAAAATAACATTAAGAAACTATTACCAGGAAAGATATTTAGTATGCGATATCTCGCATAATTGACTATATTGCATTAAGTTTATCCGAGTATAAGTAATTCATGAAACGAATACACATATAATAATAATGACTGTCGATTTGAACAAATTTTTACTGACGATGACTAACGTCTCCAGAGATTTATTAAGGTTCCTATTTAGGGTATCTATGATATTTTTACTTTTACTAGCGCATAGCGTACCGTGGCATTTGACTTAAACGAATTTTGTTGATTACACCTGCAAAGTAATGTGTAGATTTACGTCCGTTATGCCCTAAATTCGACTTGATAGTATATTATTTACTATAGACAATACACACTGACATACGTGCGCAAACGAGAAAGATCTATAAAGAGAAGATTTCACAGGGTATTTCTTTTTTATTTGTTTAATAAAAGATAAAGAGAATGGATGAAAATAAAAAATGATACCAAATGTGATTAGAAGATCGGCAAGAGGGTAGATGTCGGAGACGAAGCAGGTGGCTGGGGATTTTTCAGCACGCGTATATCGAAATACGTCAGTACAACCTTTTATTGAACGAACAAAAGCCGGTGCGACGTTGACGACAACATACAACGTGTGGTGGAAATCGTTAAAAAATAACAATGGTGATTTTATAGTTTCGAGGCGGTGAAGTTTACTAGAGTTGAATTTAAATGGTTAAGTGTATACGCGAACTATGATACGTTATGCCTAACTATCAACTTTTCTTCATATAATACTTATAACGCTCCGCACTGTTCGCATAATTTAGTTAACAATAATATAACGTTTACAAGTATAATAGGAGTTATTTTATCGCGAATTAGCAAGAACCTTTTAAATCACTTGCATGAGGTGCAAGCACTTCATACACTCTCTCTTATAATTCACGCGATTAGTTAGTAGTATGGGTCTTAAGTATTGTAAGCCAGCCGACCTATTACCACAAATCAGTTATACGAATTTACCTTGATGCAATGCCTAAAAACCCGTAAAGTGTTAATAACCATAATATATTCATACCAGTTAACGGCTATTGATTTAAGTTTAGGCCTATTCAATTTACTAAACCCTAATCCCATTAAAGAATTATGAAAGTTATTCGGTTTCTATTTGGTACTCGAAAAACTATCGATTATTTTTTGCGACTATAAAATGAATGGAACAAATTTTATAAACACCGAGTGCTATGTAACCTTATCTCCTAAATATTAAACAAACTAAAAACAATAAGGCTGTAAAAAAATGTAATTAATAATTTAACTGGACTTTAGTTTAAGCTATTAAATTATTAAAATATATTATAACTAAAAATAATTTTTTTCAATTACTTAACAAATTATCGATCTGCGCTAAGAGAAAAATGTCAATTACATGGTAATTGAAAACATAAAATCATACAACAAATCGTATCAAAGCGAATTTAAATCTTTCAACTGATAATTAAAAATTATAATACAGATTAAGAAAACTACAGAAAGAAAAACATTTTTAATCTTTAGTAAACTTTATTAAAGGTAACTGACTAACATCTTATTTGAGAAAGCTTTAATAAGCACTTAAGATATTTTAATTCTTAAATTAATTTTCTAAGTTTACTTCGAAAGTAAACTGGCTAAGATTACACTTAAATGGTAAAATACAACTTATTAATGGCATGGATCACGTAAGATACTCAAATGGAAACTTTTTTTTTAGTCAAAAGCACCTCCAAAGTCATTAAAAAATAAATAAAACTAACTTAGATTTAATAAAATCTAAGTTTCCAAGTAAATTTTTTACCACGTGCTAATTTCAATAAGAGTTATACTCGTCAAATCATATACTTAAAAATGTCATTAAATTAAATTTTATACATATTGATGTATTCTGAACGTAAAATTTATAAAAGGTAAAAAATTATATATTATATTTTTGAATCTAATAATTACTAATCTGGATATAATTAATATAAATTAAATCTATACTGGACCCAACTATGCCACGTGCTGGGTTTTTTACGAGAAATAATATTTATATACCTCTTTCATTCCACATATTTTTTTTTTTAATCGGACTATTTACCTTTATATCTTTAGAAGGGGTTCAAAACTTATAAATGCATATAAAAAGTAGAACTTTTTCAACTTAATTTTAGCAAGTTTTCCGGAAATACTGACATTTTTATATATATCTTAAATTAAAGCTTGTGTAATATACTTTATTATGAAAAAAAATATTTTGGACTTTATTTTGTTTTCATGGTGAAAACTAACATCAAAGTTCAAAACGAAAATAAAATTTTTCTAAAAAAATTCTTTTTTATATTTTTAATTTTATAATGCTATAACTTATTGAAAAATATATGGATCAATACAATTTATATACCTCTTTCATTGGGCATACCTTTTTTTAAATAAAACTATTTCCCTTTACATATTTATATATTATAAATATATATGTATTTATTTATTTATATATTACACTTATAAATCATAAAACTTGTAATCAGCATATAAATAAGGAAATAGATGATCATGTAACTTTTGGAATAATCCACCAATTTTTTAAAATTAAACACAAATAATTTATTAATAACTTAATACTAATAACTTAATAATTTAAATGAATTTAAATGCATACGGAATAACACACTAAAAAAAAAATTTACATGCAAATTAATATAAAAGTCCAACGCCTAATTTTTCAATTTAATTTTCCTAAACGTAGTCATAAGATTTTTTAAATATTAATGTTTATTTTATACAAAATTTTGAAAGTCATTCATTTTTAGACTTAATATGCTATCTAATTTTAATATGGATATTTTGCTGAATAGTTTTATTGGTTAATAACTTAAAAACAAAGTCAATAATTATCAGTCTTATTAAATCTTGAAAATTTATGTATAACACGTCATTTCATTTGAAAAGTGATATGCAGACAAAATTTATGAAGACTATACGACTTATTATTATTTTATGATTGACCTACCAATAGTGTCACTGTGTTACTATTCTGCAATTTTGTAGCCAGAATGGCTTTTACGCACCCTGTTGCTGTAACCATATAAGGTACTGCTTTTCTAGTTAATTTTAATACATTGTAATGTTTTAATCCAAATAAATAAAAAAAAAAAATAAAGTAAACAATGAACAATTTTTTAAGTGCATACAACAAGTATACACTTCAATTTATGTTAATATATTATAATTTTAATATATAAATATATTTTTTAAACCAATTTTACACAATTTAACCTCGACAATATATTATCTAGAACGATGCACTATGTATATCAATGACACCTAAATCAACAAAAAGATACGTGCATTCTTTTTTAAGTGCAACTAAAAAGCATTTACACATAATATAATTGGAAATGAGCCACAAACCGTTAAAAAAATATATATTTTTCATGAAAATCCGCGGAATTCTTGACCTTTTGAGCTATAGGACACGAGTCCTGGCAAAAATCCACTAGTAATTATACATAATATACTTTATACATTTAAAACTATACTAAAACTATTAAGTTTTTCATTTTTTTTTTTGTGTTGAATTATTGAAAACATTCATTAGAAATTTTGTAATAGGTTTTCAACTGTATTTTTTGATGACATTTTTTAAATTTTTATTATATGTCATACTCTATGGTTAGCTGTTTTTTTTACTCGCATAAAGTAAATTATTTTTTGTAGATACCATGTAATACTGAATAAATATTGATATTACTTCGATACTGCAAATTTATAAATTGAATATTTCATGAAATATTAATATAAATATATTCATATTTGATATCGGTAAAACATCAATATTATTTTTTAATAAAGTTAAAAGGAACACAGACAATTGCTTTTACACTTAAATTTTTAGATGTGAACGAATTGAAACGCGAATACTTGAGGCAAAGTAAATTAATTAATTACATGTTACCGTACTACATAATAATGTCAACTGGAAATGCTGTGTGTGTGGATTAAGCAACTTGTACATGATTTACACTGCGTGCAATGATTAATACATTAGTCTATAGTACACTTTATTGGATAATCCTCCCTTGCTTACTGTTCGCAAACAGGAAATAACAGAGTCATTGACCCTTTTCTGACTAATAGTTTATAAGATGAACAAAACAATAGTATCAAGTGAAATTAATCATTAAATACGTCTGAGTAGTAATCAATAACTACATAATTTGATTTAAAATAGCTATTATAAAGGATTTCTAAACTTCCTAATTGGTTTAGTTGATTTAATGTAATAAGATCGATTTACAAAAAAAAAAAAAAGTTAATATTCAGATTTTAAATATTTAATTTTGTGGTTAGGTGTACACAGACATCCTAAGTATGCTTAACAGGTTACAAAATACAATTTTGAACGTGACAGATGCAAGTTGAAGTGTCTATTATTAAAATTACTAAATCAACTGACATTGGAAAAGGGAACAAATGTAATAAAAAGTATTATAACAAAGAAAAAATGTCAAGGCACGTTCCATTCAAATAAAATATTAAAAAACTCACTTTATAATTTTTAAGTGGAATGTTTTTTAAATTTTTGGCATTTTCACACTGTCACTTGTATATTTACTCTTCCGCTCAAGTGCATTTTATTGTAATTCGCCCAGCGAAAACTATGTAATTTAAAACGTTGCCATGTATATTTTTTAATTTATTAAAAGAGGATTAAATAAAAGGTACAATTTTTTTTTTTTAAATAATTCGTTAATTAATGTTACTCATTAATTCCTAACAATGCTGAATAATCGTTTGATCAACAATGATTATTGTTGCACGTACTTTTTTTAAAAGAATAGCGCGCGCCGTAATTAAACTTATAACGCTGAACTTGTTCTGAAATTAATTATCCTTTAAACATAAAAATTACATAGTTTAATGATAGCCTTTACGATTTCGACTGAACATGGTGGCTGATAATAAAAAATTTACAACGTTGTATGGTTCAGTGCAATTGTAGACTAGATGCAAAAGATAAGTCTACTTTACTTTTAAAATGCACTTTTTTATTACATGTACATAAAGCAAATATTTATGATTGAGTTTAATAATCAGATTGATCCTGTTTAAGTATAATTTTTATAGTAGTCGCAGTTGTCTCATTTTATTATTGAAAAAAGAAACAAAGAACTTATCTGCAAATAAATTTTTAGTATCTATATAATACTATAGAGTTATTTTGCATAATTTCTTATATTGTATATAGCACACCTATATGATTATAAAAGTAACATCAAGATCATATTTCTTGTTGTAAATAAGTATATCTTTAATTATTTGTTTGATTTTAATATATTTTACAAACAATTTTTTGCATTTACCTTTTAATTAATTATTGACATATCTAGCAAAGTATGAAATTAATGTTTGGAAGTTTTTTTTTGTTTATAGCTATTGTACGCATAAACAATTACTTCACTCTGGAATTAAAATTTAAGTAGAAACAAATACTTATATAGTACTACTATAGATATTATACGGTGGATTTTATAATACAACCATTGATGATATTTTACAATAACAGAATTATTAGTTTACTATGTGAAAATAGTTATATATATTTCGTAAGTAAATTACTATTTAAATTAAGTGTTTTGCGGTATAATAAAACAACGTAATTCATAACCCAAATGTTTGACACATTGTTATGCTTTTACTTGATTTTATCCTTTATTTTTCAGTAAATAACAGGGTATATAAGAAGTTGTTTTATTTTAAATTCTTCAAACGTTCAGGTGTCTCCACTTGAATAACTTTAGACCCAGATACTTTATTTTGAGTTGTATTATTTCATGTGTTGTAAAAATACCAATCGACACTTGACAATAAAGTAATAAAAGTTGCAATATAAGTACTTTCAGAGATATTACTTACAAATAACGTCCAAAATTAAGAGTAGTAGAAATAATAAAAAAAGAAAAAATACAATGAAATTAAAAAGAACGTGATCATAATGAAACTTTTTTTTTGATATTTATCTTAAACAAAATTTTTCTAAGATTTATAAATTGTTAAGACAAAGCTGTCAACAGACATGTTATCCAAGTTAAAAAAATTATATATGTTTTTCACGTAGAATATTTCTTTTTATAGAAACAACTTTAAAATTAGATTAGTTGAACATTCTTATATCGTAAATAAGACTTTAAGATTATTGTATTAAAAACTTAGAGAAATTTTTACATAATAGTAATCCTTGTATTTGAATATGAATGTGATAACAAAAGAATAAGAAAAAAATACACTATTGAATGGGCCTTGAAATACTAAAATCTCTTAAACTCTAAACCTTTGACTTTTTGAAAAATTATTATCATTAATTGTTGACCGACGGTAATTAAAAATTATTCTATAAAATCGAGAACTAGATTAATTTATTATGACTTTTAAGAAGCATAAAATTGTTTTCATTTAATATTTGTAGTTAAGATCTATTTTAAGATAATTATTTCTGTCTCGTTAAAATTTACAATCATTAAACTAACTATGAAATGAAAGAGTTGAGAGAAAAATGACAAAAAGGAAAATTTAAAAATGTTCATGTTTACTAGAAATGGTTAGTGGTTACTAAGCGACTATCGTAAAACTCATCAACACTTTATAATTTAGTTTATTTGATACACAAATATCTACTTAAATTCTTTAATCTAGTTGCAAATATAATTCAATTTTAATTTAAAATAGTTTATCGTTAAAAAACCATTAATATTTACCGGAAATAAATATACAGGTTGAAAAAAAACTTTGTTTTTTTTTAATCAAAACATTTATTTTAAACAGGATTAAAATATTTAAAACATGACTTTTTGTAATGTTTTTTTATATGTTATAAACAAAAAAAATAATTCATAGCAGAATCTTAAGCTGATCCAAGATATAACATCACCGTCCATAATGTGGTGATACTATAATATCTAACATCAATTTATAGAAAAATCTTCTAAACTAGTCTCTATATATAAAAATATGAATAAGGTTAGGCATTGTTAAATTTATTGAGCCTTATTATTTGTTAATACTCACGTTTTAATAACATTTTTCCTAATTTTTTAATTAAATTGGTCATTAATTTAGATGTCTAAATCATTTTTTTATCTTGATGTATAAAACAAATTGTTTCAAACATTTCAAACCTTCTGATATACATGTAAGTGTCGGCTTTAAAAAGTCTTTATATAATACACAATGTAAAATTTTTCCTTTATGTCACGTTCACAGATAAAAACCGTGTCATTATGTTTTCTATTTTGTCTTTTTTGCACTCACATATTTTGCTCTAATAAAATTTGAAAGCTTTCTTTCAAATATATGTAAAATTCGTTGGTTGAAACTTCAGCATCAACATCCTTTGAGTAACATTATTCAATATACGTTCGTGGAATATAATTGTAATACGTAAGAAAATAAGAGATATGCATGCCAAATACTATAGCACGGCTGTTACTTAGCGACGTTTTCTTCTACTTCTTTTTATATTATTATTTTACGACTCGCTTGCAATTGTCGCGTGAACGCATCGTGTTTTCTGAGTTCCATAATCATTGGTCGACTCCCTCCACAGTAACTTAAATGAAAAATCCTAGTCATGCCCTGGCAAAATTTCAACTTAAATCCCTAGTTAATTTAACCGTAATTTTTCCTGACACCAAGGATGGCATTAACGTCTTTAAAAATTTTAATTTTCATCAACAACTACTGTTTACTAATAAAAATAAAGCTACATATGCACCAGTAAGTACAGTGATAGTTGCAACACATATTATTATATCCGTATAATGTGTATAATATATAATATTAACAATAAAACAGAATTCGAATATTTTCGTTTGTTGTTCTGCCACACACTTAATATTAAAAACCCAGCACAGGGGGGTCGCGGCACAGTTGTGACGTGGTATAGTTGGATCAAGTATAATGATATCTGACAGTGATTAAAATCACTCAAAAATAAACGCTTCGATGCAAATCTTTAGATAGTGTTTAATTTTAAAAAAATTGGTGTTTTATTCCAAAAGCTACTTGATCTGCTGGTTCCTTATTAATATCTCGATTAAGATAAAGTATGTCGAATGAAAAAGGGTTTATTAAAAAATATTATTTCTCATAAAAAAATTGTGTGGATCCATAAACTTTTCAATAAGTTATAGCATTATAAAGTTAAATATAATATAAATAATAAAATCGAGAATTTTCACACGAAAATAGCATTCGGTAGCCATTTTCGCCGTGAAGACAAGTCCAGAGGTCAAATTTTTTTTTTTCAAATTAAAGTATATTACATTAGCTTTAATTTAAGATATATATAAAAGTGTCAGACCTTCCGGAACATTTTCAAAAGTTAAGTTGAAAAAGTTAATTTTTTGTGAAAAAGTTGTCATTTTAAATCCCCCCCTGTGGGCAGAAAAAAGGTCAAATTTACAAAAAAAATATACCAAATGATAGGTAAAGACATCAAGCATCTATATAAAAAAAAATTATATTGATATGTTCATTTTTGAAAAAGTTACGGCAGTTTTTAGTAAAAAAAATTGAAAAAATTTCGTAAATTAGCGATTTTTAAATTTGTAAACTTTGATGTCAACTTTCACCACGAAGACAAGTCCAGAGGTCAATTTCAATTTT
>NW_026099576.1:8847955-8882939 GCF_025091365.1 Daktulosphaira vitifoliae | reverse complement strand
AAAAAAAAAAAAAAACACATCTTAGTAAAACCAATACCTTCTCAGCTTCGCATCGAAGCTAAAAAACACAAAAATTGGTGAAAAAAATATTTTTTTTATATCTATACCATTAAAAATAACATTTTAGATGTATTACTGTCCCATACTTTCTTTTGCACTACGTACAATAATAAATAGTCATAAAATAGGTGACCAGTAAATATTTAAACTTGGTTAAACCATTTACATCCATTTAAGTATAACGTTATATCATTGTTTTATTTTATAATTTCAAAAACATTTGAATAATTTATTTTTTAATATAGCAGAGAATGGTTTGGATCCATTACTGTTTTAAAAATTTCATTAATCACATGCAGTTTAACAATTCGCATAGAAATAATACACTATAAAATTTGGCTCATAACATTAAAAAGGTACAACACATAACAATAAAATAAATACAAAACTAATATATTATTTGACCCTAAACGAAAGCATGTCACTTCACATCAGAAAACTTAACAAGCGTAAAAAGATATTTATTTTGGCACATGTACTTTTTTCATCTCAGTCACCTTGACTGCTCTCAAATTCTTTTATTTATTTCCTTGGACGTTTTATTGTACCGTGTCCGTACAGTTTAATATCTGTATTCACACGTCATCACATAAAGTAAACATGAGTCCCTTAAAAACAAAATTATACTTTACAAAGATCGAACAAAAAATAAAAAACCAAAATAATGCAACAATTTAAAGTTAAAATTTGATAAATCATTCTATTGATAAAAATAATCACTTCCTGCGCAAAAAATCTAACAATTCCAAATTACCCGATTTTTAAAACGTTGAAATCGAGCAATAAATATAGACAATAGACAATAAATTTCATATTACTTACATTTGTTGATTATGAAATATGAAAAAAAATCTATTATAAATATTATATACAAGAACTTTTAATAAATTCCTGCAAATTTACTACTATTCTGTGTTAAATCTCTTTGGCTTGGATTCAGAGGAGACAATAGTGAAGACTACCCCCGAAGGTCGTATATTAATTTGTTAATCAAATTTTTACATAAAATTTCGATATTTTATATAAATAAAATATTTATTATAATAATAATAATATTAACACTTTAATTTTACGTTGTTGCCTCTTGTAAATACACTCAGAATGGATGATGAAATCGCCACTAACTACGTTATACAAAATCTTTCTGTAAAGAATAATGTGGCAAGCGATAAGTAAAGTTATAATAACTCATGAAAGATTCTTTTTAGTAAATGTTAATTAAAATTTTATACGATCAGCCACTTCTATACGGAAAAAATAATGTTAATTAAGTACTGAAATATGCAAACCACAAAAAGTGTACGCAGTTCCATAATTAAAAATATTTCCCTAGAAGTATTTGTATAGTAGTATGAAAATACGATGATATCATTAACATTATCGAGTAATTTCTTTGGCTTTAAGTCAAAAATTAAAATCAAGCTCAAAAATCGTTGTTTTAAATACCTTAAGCTACCCATATTTTTATTCAGCTGTGCTAAAAATTATTAAAACTTTTTACTACGTAATATCTACAAAAATACATAAGTTATACCGACGCAAATTTGGCTTCACCGACACGAACTTGGGCCAATCTCAATTATTTTTAATGTTGTCTTGTAATGATTTTTAAGAAAATTTGATCAATTTGTAAAAATTACCAAAACATTTTTTTAGAAATGTCATAATCAAGTTGCGAATATGAAAAATTAAATGTAATGTATTTGTAGTATACTGTCTGCATATCATTTACATATGTAAAAATATTCCAGTCTATACTAAACGTTTTTCATTAATTATAGAAGTATCAATTACTGTTTTTTTCATAAATTAGTTTTCATAAATAATGCAATTAATTATATGCATTTTAGTATCAATAATTTTTTATAATATATAAAGAGTAATCTAAATATTGTGTTAAAAGCATTTTCACAGAAATCATTCAAATAATGATCCTTATTTTAAATATATGATATTCGTCAGTATTAATTAATAGTTAATAATTTTGACATTATTTAATATGATACAATGATGATACAATTTACAAGTTGAATTTATTTTATAATTTGGAATAAGATTTTTTTGTTATATAATTTTAACAAAACCACTAAATTACTTCCATTGAAATCAATTTTAATAAAAATCAAAATTATCAATGACGTAAATTTAAATGAAAATTTAAGATGGTTAAAAATATACATTATGAATATATTTTACTTACATGGGAGTTACAGAACATTTTGTAGGACTAAGCTCTCTTAATCTATTACGCCAGTTAATACAATTAAAAATGGTTATTTTGAAATTTAAAAAAAATTACAAATTATATTATTTCTCATTAGAAGTAAGTAATAAAAAATATACTTTGAACATAGTCCAAAAGTGTAAAATTTATTTTAAAAAAAATAGCACAAAATAATCGACGGATCAAAATTTATTAAAGGTGTCAAACCTAGTAAAAAATTATATACATTTTTTTTCATTTGAAAATTAGTTTTAGACAATTTAAACATTCTTATTCATAAAAAAATGGAAAATTTATACTTAATGTAAACCAAATTGCTATTAAATCAAAGTTTAATATAATACACTGAGTAATTCTTATTTTGTTTAAATTCTAGAATTACTAGAATTATAATTAAATTAGAATTCTAAAATTCTTGTTTTTATACAGGTATAAGACATGAAATTGTAGAAAGAAGTTGAAAAAATTATAGACTAATAGGTTTAGTTTTATTACCGCGCTGATATATTTAAAAGTAATAATAGGATTGTACGGTCCGGAAAGCAAAGTCATAATTTATTCTTCTAAAATAAAAGAAAAAATAAAGAGGAGTGATAACTAATGGTTGGTGAGAACTTTATAAAAAATAAGAAACGTATGTAAAAAAACGTTTGGCTTTAAAAACAAATCATAAAAAATACATTAAATAAACTGCTCGAACACTTATATAGATACTTTTAACGAGCTTTTTTTTAAATGAATTTTAAGTAATAAAAAAAAATTTTTACACACTTAAACGAACTTTGTATACATTTATTAGTACTAAACTATGTTGTTAATAAGTTTATATACATTTTCTAGATTTTGTAGATGACAAATTTAATCAAATGCGTTTAATTTTAACATGTTAATAATTATCCATCAATTAATAAATATCCACAAGTATTACATGAATAGCTACAAATTTCGTTAGAATATGTTGTCATGAAAATACTAACTGATGCTTTCTTTTCATCTAATGGTTGAACTGAACAAAAAGCATAACATGCAGCATTATGGAGGAAAAAACCTCTCAATACTAAATGGAGACAAAAAACCTTTTGAAAACGATTCTCGTGAAAACGTATTATGAAAGAACCAAGCGGATCAAATCAAGTGACGTTGCAAAAAGGATGTACTAGGGTGGTTAACACCCAAACCTACTACTGTTGGTTAGTTGCACGATTTTTCTATTTTATGTTGAGCAAATATTTATTTCTAGGGTCACGAGCGTTAAAAGGATTTCCGAGTGCACCACACATTAAAAATTTTTCTGGAAAATCTCATAAAATATTCTTCTCTTTTTGTTCTTCTTCATATCATCATCAATTGTTATTTTTAACATGACGATTTGTTATTATTTCTACAATTTGAAGAGCACTATTTATCAATGCCATTGAATATATGAAAGTACGTCATAAGTTTGTTGAATTTGTTGGCATTTTAGTAACTATTCTAAAATGATTGATGTACACAAAGTAAATGAAAAATATACACAGTGAATTTTAGGAGTACACAAAGATATGGCAATCACATGAATACTACTTTTTTTCGCTGGACCGATTTTTTTCAACGTTAAAAGATAACTAATCGTATTTAGTTGAAGACATTACCCTGAAAAATTAAACATTGTCCCTCATTCCCTGTAAATGTTATAAATCCCCCAAAAATTACAATTTTTAAAATCGGTATATTTCGTCATTTTAGCTTCGATGCGAAGCTGAGAAGGTATTAATTTTATCATGATGTGTTTATTTTTTTTTTTATTTTTTTTTTATTTTTTTGTGTCTGTCACTACTTTTTCTCAGCTCTCACTGGACCGATTTCTTTTAACAATACGTCAAAAGATCACAAATTGTATCTAGTTGAAGACATTACCCTTAAAAATTTAAAAATTTTCCCTCGTTCCCCGCAAATGGGGGAAATATCCAAAAAAATTACAAATTTAAAAATCGACAAATTTTGTCATTTTTTTCACTTTTTTTTCTTAAAACTTCCATAACTTTTTCAAAAATCAACAAATCAACATAATTTTTTTTTAAACTAAAACCTTAGATATTTTCCTTTTATTTGATATAATTTTTTTGAAAATTTAACACTTAACCTGCTCATGGGGGGGATTTTAAAATTGCAACTTTTTTACAAAAACTAACTTTTTCAACTTAATTTTTGAAAATGTTCCGGAAATACTGCGTCCTTTAAACATATATCAAATTAAAGCTTATTTTATGTACTACTAAATGAAAAAAAAAAATTTGTCCCGACGACCTATCTTCTATGCGCAAAAGGCTACCGTATTTAAAAATATGCTATTTTTTATTAAAATTCTAGGTTTTGTATTTTATTTTATTTTAAAATATTTTATTAGGGGAATAAACTGACTTTCATGAATATTATATAATTTCATTGACATAGAATAAAGTTCATAAGACATATGATATTATACTTATTAACATTTTTTACTTTTTTAAAGTCGAAAAAGTAATTTTTAAATTTGAGTTAGCTTAAATAGCCAATTTTATCATGCAACAAAAATCAACGAATAGTTGCCGAATGGGTAACACCTTGATCTTTAACGCCTAGGGTACGAGGTTCAAATCCGTTTGTGGCTTCTAAAATTTTGCATTTTTTTTTTGAGTTAGAATAGAATTTTCAAATCATTTGATATTTATCTCATTTAGATTCAATAATTTCAATAAATATAAAGGATCTTATCACTATAGTCTCCCCTCGTGAGAAGAAATTGATATTCATGTTAATATTATTTTACTATGTGGTTCTTTTTCTGGCTACGATTTATTTTGCCAACCCTCACTAGACCTACTTTTTTCAACGATACGTCAAATGATTCATTTAAGTTTATGATATTTAAGTTAATGATTAGTTTAAGTTATTACTCTTAAAAATCAAAAAAATATTCCTTATTCAAATAAAAAGTAGCTTAACTAGATTTGTCCATACAAACAATTAAAATCATTAATTTTTAATATTCTTAAATTATTTATTGTCGAATTAAATTTGATATGATAAAAGTATTCAACTACAAAAGTAAATAATTTTACTTTATAATTTATTAATTTTTTAACTCTATTTCTGTGTGCTACTACCAGTCTATAATATGCCAAATTTTTTAGTAATATTTTGCTATATAAATCATAAATTTAAAAAAAAAATGATTTTTAGTTTCACCTGAAGTTAACGATGGAGTTTTACAATTATAATTATATTTTTGATAATATGCTCAATTGAGTAAATCTTTTTAACTACTTTGGTTTGATTGGTTCATTTAATTAAAGTAAATTATTAAAATTAATTAAGTTCTGAATATTTCAATTGCAGAATTTTTTTAAACACCAAAAGTTATTAGGATATGATTACTATTCTTTCTATTTCAGTTATCTATTACGATAAAAATGTAAAAAAATCGAATTTTTCTGACAAATGTACTGTAATTAGTAATTATAAAATTTCCAGATTGCATATTAATCTTAAAAATTTCATTTTTTTCAATTTAATAATGTCAATTTCAAACTTGCAAGTTGAACTATAAGTTATGGTAACAAATTCATTTTTTAGCTTCGATGCGAAGCTGAGAAGGTATTTTTCATTAAAACTTTCACTTTAAAAGACAATAAAAAATAGGTTCAAAATGATTACCTTTAACATATTAAAAATCAAAATCAGTATTAATTTAATACAATTTTTTTTGTTCTTAATTATTTTTTTTTATATGTAAATACTTATTTTTTAATAATAAGTAATAATATTAAAACTTAGAAGTAATAGAAAAAGTTTAATTGCACATTTGAAAACATCACGAAAAGTTTATTTAGAAAAGTATATTTTTTTTCTGATGAAAGTTCCTTTTGTTTAGTGTATTTATTCATAAGTAACAAAATTTTTTTATTAAAAAGTATTGCATAAATTCCTTTAAATTTGTATACGCATTAAAAGTATATGAATATACAACTCCTTTTTATTTTTATAATATCTCCGTAAAAATTACAATATTATATTATTGAATACCACTTTCATACTCAATTTAATTACTGTAATTATTATGTATTCATATATTATAGTTATAAATCGGGGTAAAATTAAGGGAATAAGTGTTATTGTTGTTTTTGAAATAATCTACCAATTTCATTTTTTTCTATTTAATAATATTTATTTCAAACTTGCAAGTTGAGTTAAAAGTTATGGTAATAAATTCATTTTTTTTTTATTAAAACTTTCACTTTAAAGAACAAAAAGAAGTAGGTTCAAAATGATTACTTTTAACATATTAAAAATCAATAATAATTTGAAAATAATTAATTATAAAAATTATATAATATATAATTAAAATAATTACTAATCTGGATATAATTAAGGAAATAGGAGTTGATGTTGGGTTGGGTTGGTTACATTTTTAACTTTATAATGCTATAACTCATTGAAAAGTGTACGAATCAACACAATTTTTTTATGAGAAATAATATTTTTTAATAATCCCTTTTTCATTCGACATACTTTATCTTAATCAGGGTATTAATAAGAAACTAGCAGATAATGTAGCTTTTGTAATTATCCACCAATTTCTTAGAATTAAACACTATCTACTGATTTGCATCGAAGCGTTTCTTATGATAGTGATTTTAATCACTGTCAGATTAAATCTATACTGGACCCAACTATGCAACATCCCCACTATGCCGCGACCCCACTGTGCTGGGTTTTTTTTTAAACTTTTTTTTCTTAAAACTATCATAAATTTTTGAAAAATGAACGAACCAAAATAATGTTTCAGAAATACAGCGTCCTTAAACACATATTAATAAAAGCCTATGTTAGGTACTATAAATTAAAAAAAAATTGTCCCGACAATTTATCTTTTTTTTGAAAGTGGTTGCCGTAATTAAAAGAAATACCATTTTTATGTTAAAATTTTCGATATTTGATTTTATTTTTCAACTATTAATTGTTATATTTTTTTGAAAAAATGTATAGATCATTAAATTTTATGTATACCCGTATACCTGTATTCTTCGAATAAATTACATCATTGAATTATCAAGTATCTTACTATATTTAATTTCTATGATAAATATCTATTCATATATTATACTTGTAAATTATAAAACTTGTAATCAGGGTATAAATAAAGAAAGAGGAGTTCATTATACTTTTAGATAATCCGCCAATTTCTTAGATTTAACAACTATTTACAGATTTTCATCGAAATTTTTTTTATGATAGTGATTTTAATCACTGTCAGATATCATCTATATTTTCCCAATTGTTTACGTTCAAACTGTGCCGCGGCCCACTGCGCTATCTGATTTCTATTTAAATAAGTAAAATGTATGTTGTCTTTTGGTGGATACTTAGTGTTATGGGTTTAGCGAACCTATGTATTCGAGCTATGACGTAGGGAAATTGGAGCTTCCACCGCCCATAAAAATTTGTGATGCAATAGCTATTCCCATGACCTTAGCTGGTTGGGGATCTGGTCCTCCAGGTAGGGGGTTTGGCGACGGGCTAACAACTCATTGCAATAAAAAAACTATCACTAAGATAAAGTTATGGAAGTTTATAATAGTGTGCTTAAAAATACGATGAGGATTGTCATTGGGGACTTCGATGTAAAATAGGGAGAGAAACTTACTTTAGATTAAAAATCGGCCAACACAACGTTGACGTGCAAAGCAATTATAATGATCAGAAGCTTTTTCGCAACCTCAAGAAATATGACTATAAGTAACACTTTCATTCCTCATAAGAATATTCACAAATATATATATATATATATGAAAATTACCTGACAGACACATCTATAACCAATTGAACACACGCTCGTTGACAAAACATTAAGATCTATCATGTAAGGGTAATAGAATCACTCTTTACAGTGAACCAGAACAAAAATATGTTTTTATTATATTAAAATATTAATAATAATAAACAGTTTAACTTTTTTTTTTTAAATATAAATTTATTTTTAAAAAATTTAGTTTACATCTCTCTGACATATTCGACACCAATTAAATTAAAGGCATTTTCATAAACACATACTATTGCATTAATTAAATGAAGTCGAGCATACATAATACGTAATAAATTTGGTAATGGATCCTAAAAATGTCAATAAAATGAAATAAAATAAACTATAAAGGAAACTTATGAATACACATTATAATATTAAAAATTAGATAATTTTACATTATTAAAATAAATATAATATTAAAGTAATCATTGTTACAACTAAAATTATTTTACAACCCCCCCTAACACTCCCCTGGTTATCACTGAAAGTAACACACTAAATATAAAAACTAAAAAAACTTATAATACACAAAAAGCATACACTTTTACTATTAAAAATAAAATTAAGCAACACAAAAAATTAAATGAATATTGTAATATTTAAAAATAAGAGTATCATTAATTTAAAAAATAAACATTAATTACCAATAGGACATGATTTCTATGGTAGAACAAACTGACTGCAGAAGACATTTCTAACAAAAATTTACACAGTTTATGAATATTCACATTTCCTGAGAGCATATATTTAGATGACTCTTGAATAATTATTGGATAATTTGATAGGAAATTATGAACTAAAACCCATTCTTCCTGAAATGAAATATAAATATATTATAAATAGTTTCCCAGTCATTAATTTCAACTAACAGAATTGTATTTACTTAATATATTACTAACCTTTTTATGATTTTAAATATTTATACTATTTGAAATTATTCATATAATATTCAAGCATAAAAACAATATTTTAAACTTTCTTTTTTCATCTTGAAACACATTTTTATTTAAAAATATTTTATGCAAAATGTACAAATAAACAGGGTTTAAGAAAAATAATATAAATATAATATTTTTTTCATTTTATAATTGAATTAAATAACTGTTGGACTAATACAATTATTATTTCTTTTTAAGTTAAACACATAGTTTTTAATAAATGTCATTTTAAAAGCTATAAGTTATTTTGTCTTTTACTTCTTTAAACTATTTTTGTTAAGTAATTATTAAATCAATTTTAATGTTAATGAAACACAAAAAATAATTATTATAACTATTAATGTTTTTTTAGAAGTAGTGGTCGATATGGCTCAAAATATGTGGAAGGATGCCCTCAATTTTTGTTGATAATATGAATACACATTGAATAATATAAAGGGGGATGTATTATTTTAGAGATAATAAGTAGAGGTATGAAAAATATAAATAAAAAAAGTAGAGGGATGGGATCCCTCCATATCCCCCCCTTCACTTCGACCACTGTTTAGAAGGTAATTTCATAAAATTACAACAGATAACAAAATTAAATAATAAAATATAATATAATACGCTATATTTTACTGATGCTGGTTTTTTAGTTCTATTTAAATAAGTTATCATAAAAGAATGAAGTATCATAATTTTTTTAGTTGTATTTCATCTAAAATTGGTAAATCATTTTAGATTATAGAAAAGTATTTTATAAAATAACATTGATTTTTAATTTTTTAATTTGAATTATAAATTGCCATAAAATTTCTACATTTTCATTAACTAAATAATGAACCACATTATTAAAATCTACATACATAGGACTTTAAAACTTTAAAATCAACTGTTTTAAAATCTGGTAATGGATTATAATAATTTTCTGCAACTTTTTTTTCGAATGTTGTCCATATTTGATATAGTCTTGAATAATTATACATAATAAAAATTCCATCTGAAAATAGCATAAAATAAATAAAAAATAGTAACACATAAATTAAATATAATAGGCAACAAAACATAAACAACAATACAAGGATATCTGTGAAACAATCTACTCAACTATTCAAAAAACAAGGTTTTACATTCAAAAGTTGAAAAATGAATCGCAATAAAATCATTTACTGTATCCACACTGTCATTTGGTAAACTTTAATTTTTATTTTTCTATAACACAAGAATATTTTTTTAAAAATTTGTTTAAAAATAATTATTTGATAACATGTTTTGGACCAGTATTTCAGAAGTTACTAACATTTTTTAAATCTAGACAGAAGGAATGAGGCCAAGAAATATCTAGTGATAAAAATAATAGCAAGTACACCTAACCTACAGTCATTACTTTAAATTGTTAATAACTTCTGGAATACTGATCTAAAGGTTATCAATCAATTATATTCTTAATTATATTATTTTCTTCTTTATAAATTAGATATATGTATGCTTTTATTTAAAAAAAAAAGTTGATACCCCTAAAATGCATAAGAGATATACCAAAAAAATAGTAGATAAATCCAGATTTATATGTAACTGAAAAATACAAAAAAAAATTCTGAAAATAATTATTAATTTATGAATAATTGAGTAGTTCATCAGAAAATAAAAATAATAAATATTAAGATTTTTAAATAAAAGTTTATCAAAAATCAATGTCAATATTTTTATAAATATAATTTTACTACATGATTATATCAATAAATGAATGCTATCATATTATTATACTGGTACCTTTGATTGTTTTGTGTATGGTGTATAAAAAAAAAATTATACTGTAAATGATTTAAATATGAACATAAAAACTAGATCATATTTAACCATAACATATATTTAAGTGTAATCAGTCTAAACTCACTATCTTTATTAAGAATACCACAAGTAGTATTTATAACTTTATTGTGTCGTACACTGAGCATTTCATAAACAATAGATATGTTACAAAGTTTTGATATTATTTTATCTGGATATTCACCAGATTCAATTCGACTTGCAGACATTTTGGCAATGGCATCTTTTCTTAGTCTATAATGAAAATATATTTATTATAAAATCTCAATATCAACATAACAGATATATTTAATAGGCTTCAAAGTTTCATGAGATACCACATTTTTTTAACACATTTAAAAATATACCAAGTAACACACACATTCAATTTATGAAATTTAGATTTAAAATTTTCACTATTGTTTTACATATGTTTGTTTGCATATTTATCATTTGGGAGCTTCAATGGGTGTTTTATAATTTTTTTTTAGAATTTAAGTATTTAGTATTTAAGCTTTAAAATAAATATATTTATATCCTTCAGATTGATTATTTTTGTTTATAGATCAAATAAAAATACCTACACATGACTTAGAAAAATTTTTAAATGCAATATCTAATTAACAAATAGATTCAGCATCCATATATCTAAGAAATTATAAAAAAAAATTCTCAATTCAAAAGTGACTAAGGTGGAATTTTTCAAAATAAACATTAATTTAGATGACTAAGAACATAATTTTTAAGAACTACCATAGCACAACTAAAATTAAGTTTTTGATAGTTTTGATATTGTATTATTCCCTGATCCTAAGAATATTTTTAAAAAACAATATAAATAATTTTTTACAATTTATTAAGAGAAAGCTAAGCTCTTTCTATTTTTTTCTTAGTTGTTTCTATGAAGATTATCCAACAATTAAGATACTACTAAATTGTAGTAAAAATGTCCTAAGAATCAAAAACTTTTTTATATGTTTATTTTATATTTCTAATGAAAATGTTTATTTTATGAAAGTAATTTTAATTGTTCAGTTAATTTTTTTTTATATCTTATTGTTTACTTGTATTATGATTAGAAATACTTTTAATACTTAAATGATTTTTAAATAAATAATTGAATAATTTTAACTATTTAAATACATTTTTATTGATTTTAAGGTCATTAACATCCAAGCCTTAATTACTAATGATACTAACTGAATGTAATCATTTTCATTGTTATAAATAACATTTCCACATAGTATAACATTCATATTTTTTCTCTTCATATTTTTAGAGATTAACAATTTCTGCCCATTACTACCCATAATACAACCATTAACTTCAGCAAGCTTTTGAACCGAGCTTTTCAGCAATCTAATACGCATATTTGTTGTAAAATCTTTAGCTTCTTCGCAATCTAAAGTTAAGACCTGTGTAAATTAAATGTTTATTGATGAAAACATACTATAGTATTAAAAAATATGAACAAGTAATTTACAGTCCCTTCATAAGAATTATTAGACCCATAATTGGAACCTTTTGTTAATATTTCGTTAATTATGGAAGACATCCACAAATCTTTTTTCATCCATATCAAAATATGACCATGTGTATTTGAGCAACAATCAATAATACAAAATTGTTTCTTTATTTTCTCAGCAAGATCCATTAAATTCTACAAGATCAATCATAAAAATTGATGTTCTACTCAAATATTACATTTTTAAGAGTTCACTGTTTTAATTACTTGAGTTCCTGTGATATAAAATCGAATGTGACCATTTATATTTTGTTTAGTAGTTGGTAATTTTAAAGCTATTTTTTTGTCTGTATAAATGCTGACAAACGATGTTAATTTAGTTACAAAATCTTCTAAGACATACATATTATTTTTAATAATTTAAGTAAAATATTTAATTTTATTACCCAACATGAAAACGATTCTTTTTAGTTAATCTAAAATACACACAAGACAGAAAAACTGAATATTAATTATCATCATTAGTGAATTAAAATCTGTTATATTAAACTTGGAATTGTTTTTATGATAAGAAAAAGAGTATCTAAAGTATCACTAGATGTCGCTAATATTGTACTGAATACTAAAAATCAGTTCCGTTGCCGCTGTATTATATATGTAATAATTATTACACTACAATTATTTAAATGACCATATACTTTACACTAAAATGTATTTAAATAATGCATGAAAAAATAATTTAATAATATATCACATCAAAGTATTAATGAGATACTTCTTAACAATAAATTTAATTACCTAAGTAAATAAATTACAATGTTAATTTCATATCTGAAAATAGTTAATAATATTAAGTTTAAAAAAAGGACCAACGCTAAAAGTACATTAGTGAGTAATATATAGGTTGCTATCAAGTGCTTGTCAATTCGACAAATCATAATTAATCGACATATTACAGTTTTAAATATTTAAAAAATAATTCCAGTCGCCAATTGAAAAACCTTTCAAAATTCTAATCGATGAATTCATTTTAGTAATTTTTTAAGAGTGAAACGATTTAAATAAATATTCATTTATAGTAATAAGAAGAAATTTTGTCTAGTATTTATAAAAAATAACCACTCATACAACAGATAAATAAATATAAGTAGAAACACTGACACCAAAATCAAAATTGTTTAAATTTGAAATCACTAACCACTTCTCAAGAATTACATGAGTTTTTTACTCTTAACTTCTAATAGTTTTTCAATTACCTTTTAATAACTAAAAAAAATTGATAGAAGCTTTTCTTACAAAACTAGGTTATTTGTTATTGAATGACTTTATTTAATAATTTAAGAAAAAAATTTGAAGGAATCCAAACAATATTTAGCTCTTAATGGAAAATACGCATAAAAAATTAAAGGATAAATTGGGATTACCTTATTTTTATTAGTGTTTACAAATAGTTTGCATATTTGGACATAACATTTTTAAACAAAGCATAACTGATAACAGACTCGTATTCCATTGCAATCGATAAGACTCATATATTTTGCCTAGTAAATGTTTGATATCTATTATGAAGAATTCTATTGAATAGAAATTATTATTCAGGATTTAACGTTTTAGCAACTATATGTTTACAACTTTATTAGATTATAAAGTCTTTAAATTTATAAAGACAATAGTCAATAATCATAAATATTTCAATTACTTATAATAGTTTATTTATATAGCAAACATTAGCTAACCTACCACCCTTTTTGGAAGTTGAGCAGCTGTTCTAATGTAACTCAGTGTGACGACACCCTTGAATGGAAATGCATGTCATAAGAAATTCATTACAAAATGGATTTATTAAAATTAAATTACGCTTATCATTTAGTTAAATTAAAAAAAAGCATATGGACCTAAGGAATAAAAATTTCATACATTTTTAAAACAGTTTAAATTTGTACAGAATTTTATTCCGTATGGTTACATGTGGGTTCAAATAAAAATATAAGCCAAAAAAATAAACCTCAGGATGGAATTTGACTTTTATTTTTTGTAAATATAACTAATTTTAAAAACAAAAATTTATTTACACCCACGAAATTTGTTTTATACGAAAATATATTGAACTACGTTTAAAACTATGTTATTACAGTGTAAATAATAGTACACGTAAGCCAAACTACTTGTTTTAGTAATAGAATTCTTTTTTACTCGATAAATTCTTCTTTTTTTTCGCCTTAATCCTACTTTTTTACTCGGTGAATTATAAAAGTATTAACAATTAAATTATAAAATGTATAATTAATATTATAAATTATTGAATTTTTCTCGTAGTACAAAAATTAAATCAAACTAATATTATGTTGTATCGTAAGATGATTATGATATTAATCAAATGTTTTTTTCTCAAAACTATTTGTTGTTTGATGAACAAAGAAATAAAACATTCTAAACAAAATGAAATTGACGCTTATAATATAATCCTAAAAATTCGAACAGGTTACATAGAACATGATATTTCACTAAGTTTAGGTAATATTAAATCTATACAAATAAAAAACATTGATGAAATGCGAAATAAGAGAATAATGAGTCTCATGTGTGGATACGCTTATAGCGCTTTGTACCATATGCGTGTTTCCAAAATAGTAATGGAAGTTCAAGACAAAGTTGAAAAAAACACGTTGTATTTAGTAATTATGGATATTTTCAACGAATCTATAAACATGTTGGTCACTTTACATAACTTAAATATTGAGTCCATAGATGAAATGTGGCATTTTTACATGTATATAAACCGTTTGCATCCATACATACAAACACTTTTTGACATGAAAAAAATATCTAAACCAATTATTGAAAACATTATGGAAAGTCATAATTTTATTGAAAAACAATTAGAAGAGTTTATTGTTAAAATTGGTAAATGTAATACAGCCAACAAGTTCAACGACAAATACATAGGATCTCAATTTTACAGAAAATTGGAAGGTCTCGAATCTTGTAGAAAACAAAAAAATTGTCGTTTGAGTGATGTCACGGCATTGGTATACGACAATAAAAAATTGATAAGAGAATTAATAAAAAAAAATCATGAAGACGGATCAGTTCTCATGGATGGCAAGGAACGTTTTGACTTGGAGCAATTATACTTAAACAATCTAGTTTTAAAACGACAAACTGAGCTATGGGATACGTTAGAAATATTTGGTCCAAGAATTAACTGGACTGGACCGCTTTTAAGACTCAAAGAAGCAAACACGAAAGCGCATTGTGTGTACATTTCAGCTGATGGATTCAAAAATATTCAATTTTATCAGATAACATTTTTGGAAATCTTACAAACTATCATGTTGCGATTTGTGTGGAGACATTTGGTGTATGCTAAAGAAAAAACTGTGTTAAAGGAAAGATTGACTAATTTACAAAATTACAAAAAAATCATCATTTCAGAAATTACAGAATTCATCAAATATACGGGTTTAGAAAATGATATATTTTTCAAAGATCTCCTAGAAAAAATTCATTCAATTATTATAACTCCTATAAGATTTAAAATTAAAACAATCATACACATGATAAAAAATCGTCTTGCTACAATATCGAAAAATTATGAAACAGTATTATATGGTGCTATTCAGATAGATGATGAAGAAATGTGTATGAAGTTAGCAGTGGAGAAATCTTTAAGCCAATTAAAAGAACTATCATGTGATTATAATGCAACTGGCATAATATGCGGACGAGTATTTGTAAGTTATTTAAAACATTTATTACCTGACGTTGATTTTAATGTTATTCGATCATTTTTATATTTTTCAAAATTAAAATAAAAAGTTCATATATTTAGTAGTTTATTTTTTTATGTATAATCAGCAAATGAATAACGTCTTTGAATCATTGAGTTACTGTCGATTAAAATAAAATTACAAATTATCAAAAAACAATATTATAAAAGTAACTCGACACGTAGTTAACAACGAAAAATATATAAACTGGGGGAGGACAATCTACCAGTGCATAATTTTTGTAATAGTCGATGACTTAAATAAAATTAACAACCATATTAAACTTAAAACGTTTTCACAATAGAACTAGTGGCGACATTAGTGTTGCATTTATAGTAATCAAAACTTATACGCCAATATTAAGGACGAATACAAACACTGCTGTTTTGGTAACATCAATAGATTTTTAACTCGTCTGTATATCAGTCTTTTCGTATCACTTTTATTTTACTTCAATGTTTATCATGGCGTGACAATAGTTGTTATTCTATTATAACAGATGTGTTTATCTTTATATCGCGTTGAACAGATATTGTAATTACCATACATTATTTCAATTAAATGCCAATAAACTAATTTGTCCCTCTGTTTATTACCAAATATTTTTCTAGTACATTGTCTTGTAAGTGAGTAATGCGTTTAAGAAAATTTAGGTGATAACAGTTGAACAACCAAATCCACATCAAAAGAAATGTACTAATCTTCAATTTGGTAATAATTAACATAGATATATATATTAATTTATGTCCATGGTAAATAATAATATTGATAATAAATATATAATGTTTTTAACATTTTATAATTAGAATTCTAAATAATCATATTTAAATAATAAAAGTTAATAAAAATATAAAATTAATAAATAATAAAACACAATAATAATTAAAATGAGCAATGCACTTCAATTACAGATTTAAAAAATATATATTGGTACTAATTCGGTATAATACCGTTTTTTATAAATCAGTCTTTTGAAGTAATTAGAGTGACTGGTATTCTATTCTTTTTCGTTAAAATTGATATGATTCATTAAAATTGCATAATAACAAATATTAAAAATGATTTAACTATATATATTATCTACTTGTGAAATTATTCATTCACTTATATGTTAACAGTAAAGATGATTTTATTTATTAGTTAACCTAATAAAATGAAAAAGAA
Organism: Daktulosphaira vitifoliae; assembly: GCF_025091365.1. Taxonomy (NCBI): domain Eukaryota; kingdom Metazoa; phylum Arthropoda; class Insecta; order Hemiptera; family Phylloxeridae; genus Daktulosphaira; species Daktulosphaira vitifoliae. The sequence goes on along the minus strand of NW_026099576.1, from coordinate 8,865,703 downwards.
AATATCATTATGTTACTAATGAATTATTTTTTTTCAAAGAATAATAAAATTATACAAATATGCATTGTACAAACAAGAAAAAATTGATTGTCTAGAAGAAATATGTTGACTCAACACAACCAATTTTTAATATGTCTGTGTTTTTGTTAGTAGACATGGTGAACACTTTGGATACACTATAATTTATTGATACTAATTTAACTTTATAGAATTATGTTATTACTACCATTAAATAGATGAAGATAAATTATCATGCGAACTATCAAGTGCGTGTAGATTATAGTCATTGTTTTCTTAAATTTTTTATTTTCCGCAATATTCTTAATTTTTTCTTTCATAAGAACCTTCTTCTAATAATAACAAACGCAAAAAAAAAAATAATTAGCAAAATCTGTCCATCTTTTCACGCATGATGCCATGACCAAGGGAAATAGAGATTCATATATTTATAACATTTATAAGTTATTGGATTTTTTTTTTATGTCTATCCATTACACTGGCGTAATCATGGAGGGGGTACTGCCGTGCTAAGCGAAAACAGGATAACTCCAGTCAACATGATTTTTCAGGAACACAAAAAAACATTTTTAACAGTAAATCAAGATACCCTTTTTTCCCAATGTATGAACATAAGTCAAAAGACGGTAACTCCATTATTATTTATGTGATATACCAAGTTTTTGCTTAGTATTTGGATTTACTGTGTTTTCGCTTACAAAACATCAAATATATTGAACTTTCCGTATATTTTCTTATTTTATATTTCAATTTTAGATTGGTTTTAATAGGAAATATGCTATTTTTACATCAAAAATCGGTGTAAAACCACTAAATTTACCTATAGAAACAAAAAAAAATTTTTTTTTAATTTTGGAGTTATCCTGTTTTTGTTTAGCACGGCAGTGTATGGGTGTGACAAAAATAATTATATGGTGGAGATACATTTTTTTTTGTTTAAAAAATTACCCTAATTATGCCATTGATCGCTTCTTACATATAAAAATACCGAATACATTTTTTTAATTACAACGTAAATATGTTAACAAATAAAATACTAAACTGAAATAAATACTACTTGAATAAGCCAACATTTTCAAAGCTAATTATCTTAAAAGATATCTAGTGATCTACTTGTTTTTGAATCAATTAATCAGCATGTGTTGAGAGTCTGAAATATTTAATAGGTAAGTCAATACAGGATATTAGTGATTAATCGGATATCGATATGAAGCTTGAATTAATAAATTTGGTAATCAATGATCCAAACATTCTAGCTTGGACAAAACCCTTCAAATTTAATTTAATAATGTGATATATAGTTCATATAGTAGAGGGGTCAGCTTATCGTTGCTGTACTGGTGATCGACCGTTGTGTCATCCGTATGGATGGTAATGCGAGTTAGTTGACCTTCTATCGTCTCCGTGCGAATTACCTGCGTTAGTCATGTGTTGTTAATTTGTTATACACGTAATATACATTTATATTTTATATTTAAAGTTGGCGTTATTAATTTTATTAATAAGTATCTACTAGACTTATAAAAATTATTACAGTTCAGGTGTGGGGTAAACGCGTGGATAACGAGTGGAGGGTTAGTTCGAATGTGGTTAAGTATACGTTAAAATTATTACATTTTTTTTATTGTGTTATTGTGCATGGTAACGCGAAAATTTTTTGAAAAAAAATTAAGTGCGCGTGTTTGAAAAATTATAATTTTGTCTGTAAAGAAAATTATTCGTGTATTCTACGGTACGTCATAATTTTAACTTGGGCTAGTCCAGAGCCGAAAATAGCCAAGTAGTTGGTGTAGTAGATTGTCAAAGGTCGCATTAGTGTAAAAAAAAATATCGGTTTGCTGCCCATTGTGTTGTGTGCAAGTATGGCATTGAACAACAAGGAAGAAGTGGGGCTGAGCAATGGTGCCATGAGTGGTGGTGTAAGCGCAATGGGACGTGACAATCATATGCGTTTGTGGGCTGACTTATCAGTTGCTTTGCCGGTGTATGATCCAGTAGATAGTACAATGGCAATCGATCAGTGGATCAGTAAAATGGAAGAGTACGCAATATTGTATGAATGGGATGATGTTGCCATTCAACACTTTGCGTTGTCAAGACTGACAGGCGTTGCAAAAATTTGGCGTGATAGTCTACCATCTATCTCGCGTACTTGGTTTAGTTGGACTAAACTTTTAAGGGAAAATTTTATATCATCGTCTGTGGAAGATGTTATGCAGTGTAGACTGGACGCTCAAAGTTACAATCGTAAACCAGGACAAAATATAATCGAATATTTTTATGAAAAATTGTCCAGATGTAACAAAGCAAAAATGTAAGACAGTGAGACTATATAGTGGATAGTAGTTGGTGTGCAAAATGATCGTTATAGTGACTACCTGGGACCACTAACAAATTATAGTCGTCCGTTTGAACTATTACAACATTTATAGTCTGCATCACAATACATATCAAATGAAAAATCAAAGTCATGTTTATTTAACGGCTATGCGAACAAATCTAAAGTTTTGGCGAAAGTAGAAGTAACGTGTTTTAGATGTCGAGCTGTTGGTCATACTTCAAAAACTTATCCCCAAAAACCGACTTTAACTTGTTTTAAATGTTCAACTCCTGGTCACAAGGCACGAGACTGTCATGTGAGGAGAAATTCAAGTACAACTGCAACAAAGTCAAGTACTTCACAAATAACTATGACAAATCAAAATAATAATAGATCAGTACTTCAAGTTGGACATGTAGGTGCACAGTCCAAGTACTTTAAAGATGCTGTCATAAGCGGTGCTACAGTTAGGGCATACATCGACATGGGAGCAGCGTGTGTTGCTATGCGTTTGAGTGATGTCAATAATCTGTTAATTGATTATGATGCTCAAGTAACAGATGAATTTGTTGGTTATGGATTTGGTAAAGTTCATTCGTTAGGTCGTTTTGAGACAAACATATCTATTGATGGAGTAGTAGCAAGAGTGCCCGTTAATGTAGTGCCTGACGAAATACAAGATATACCGTTGTTAGTGGGACACCCATTTACTGAACAACCACATATCATGATCACTAGTACTGCTGGAGAACTGACAGTAGAGCAAGTCATACCAAATATAGCTGTTATCACAAACAACAAAGTGCCACTATGGGCGACTACGGCCGTCGTAATACCAAAAAATCATGTTGGACACATATCGGTTAGTACAAATTTACCGAAAACTGAATTATGTATAGAAGGAGGACTACGTAGTTCAAAACAATTGGTCCCTCGATGTTTAGTCTCGACTGACGATAAAGGACTAACACAAGTGCCTGTTTTGAACTTGTCAAATGAACAATTCGTTGTCAAAAAAGGTGACACAGTTACCCGCGGTGTAACTTTCACTGAGTTGTGTAATAACAACGAAATGTGTACTCGTGAAGTAAATAATGAATTAATTACGGCAGACGAAGTTATCACAGACTTAGACACTGATCAATTACAAGACGTACTGGCAATGATAAACGAATACCGTGATCTCGTGGCGAAAAATATACGACAAGTTGGGTGTACACATTTAGCGGAAATGAAACTTAATATGAATGACGATCAGCCAGTGGTATATCGACCATATCGACTATCTTTTCACGAACGAATACAAGTACGTAATTTAGTCAATGAACTCAAGGATGCTGATATTGTGGAAGACAGCAATTCACCATACTCCAGTCCAGTATTGTTGGTCAAGAAGAAAACGGGAGATGTTCGATTATGTGTGGATTACCGAAAATTAAACTCGAAGACCATACAAGATAAATATCCTTTGCCAAGAATCGACGATCAGATTGACAGACTTCATGGTAACATATATTTTACTAGTTTAGATCTTACTAGTTTAGATACTAGTTTAGTGGTTACTATCAAATTCCTATTAATGATAGTGTAACATGGTCACGAACGGCTTTTATTACCCCTGATGGGTTATATCAATTTAAACGCATGCCCTTTGGTGTGTCAAACGGCCCAGCAAATTTTGCCAAAATGATAGCAACTGCTCTAGGATCTCTTTTATTTACTGTANTACCTAAGGCGCCGGCCTAAACCAGCGCCTTAGGTCCTCCTGTACCGGGCGGCGCGGCTGCCTCTGTCTCAGGCGTTCAGCTTCCTCCTTCTTTTTCAAGATGGATTCGGCGAACACCTGGACGAGCCTCCACGCCTCCCGGCTCCTCAACATCAGGTCCACCATGGACCCGACTCGGAACGTGGACCCTAGTTGAGACTCCAAAGAGTCCCGTTCCTGGGCCCACGCCTCGCACCGGAAGAGGGTGTGCAAAGCGCTATCAGCCTCTCCCGGGCGATCCGAACAGTGGTCGCACGTCGGCGCGGCTGCTTTACGAATACGGTGTAAGTACTCGTTAAAGCAGCCGTGGCCGGACATCACTTGGGTGAGACGATAAGTCATCTCACCGTGAGTCCGGTCCACCCACCTGTCCAGCCGATCGGGTCCTATGAGGGACCTGGTCCACTCGCCTCTCGTTTCCTCCGAGAGGCGAGTCCGCCACCGGAACATGGTCATCCGCCTGAGCGCTAGCCGGTCCTCGGGTTCGAGGGACCGGTTTCGCTCTCGGCGGAGCTCATGCCCGGCGGCGCGTTCCTCGGCGAGCAGGTCGGCGGGCGGCAGTGACGACAGGATACCCGCCGCCACTCCGGACACCGTTCGGTACGCCGAAACAGTCCGGATCGCCGCCCGCCTCTGCACCCTGAGCAGGGCTTCACGGTTTTTGGACGAATACTCAAGAGTATCCGCCCAAACCGGGGACCCGTACAGGAGGACCGACTGTACGACGCTGACTAAATGTCTGCGCCGCATCTCTCTCGGCCCTCCCAGATTGGGCATGATTCCCGCCAGGCAATTCATGACTTTCTGGGCCCGTTGGGCCGCACGAGTAATGTGCGGCCCGAACTTTAGACGTTTGTCTATGACGAGGCCCAGATAAGTCATGGAGTCCTTAAGCGGGATCTCCACCCCCAGCACGGCGAGCCGTGGAGGAGTGAACTTGTACCTGCCCGTGAACAAGACCGCTTCGGTCTTGTCCAGGGCGAGGCTGAGTCCACTCCCCTCCTGCTGGATCCAGGCGGACACTGCTCTGAGCGCGCAGTTTGCCCGGGATCCAGCCTCCTCGGACGAGGCGCCTTCCGCCACCACCAGCGTGTCGTCCGCGTAGCAGACGACACGCACGTGCGGTGGTAGCGGAACGCGGAACACCGCGTCGTACGCGATGTTCCACAGCAAAGGCCCGAGAACTGACCCTTGCGGGACGCCTCCCGTAACAGGTCGGATTCTCGGGCCCGCGGCGCTCTCGTAAGAGATGACCCGATCGCTAAAGTACGACCGGATCATCCGCCCGAGGTAAGGAGGCACCCGAAACGCGTCCAGCGCTCCGAGGATGTGTGACCATCGCACGGAGTTGAACGCGTTTCGGATGTCCAGGCTCACCGCCAACCCGAAGCCCTGCTCAGTTTTGGCCCTGAGGGCCAAGTCCCTGAAGAGGGAGGCCGCATCGTCCGTCGACCTCCCCCTCCTGAAACCATACTGGCCCTCGGCCAGTCCGCCGACGTCGGCCAGGTGGGCTTCGATCCGGGTGACGAGCAGCCGCTCGAGGATTTTCCCCAAGTCGTCCAACATGCAAAGCGGTCGGTACGACGAGGGGAGACCCTCGGGCTTGTCACCCTTTCTCAGAAGCACCAGCCTGGCCTTCTTCCACTTCGTGGGGAATTCACCCTCCGAGAGGCAGCGGTTCGCGACGGCGCGTATCCAGTCCGGGGCGAGGTCGTTTACCAACCCCCACACCCGGTTTGGAATCGCGTCAGGGCCGGGAGCTGTGTTCCGGCCCCGTACGCGCGCCACCGCGTCGGCCACCTCCTGGGTGGTGAATTCCTCCACCGACACGTCGTCCCCGAACGCAGGGGGAGGCAGAGGCGGGTGTGTCGGAAAGAGCGTGTCTACCGCCCTTTCCAGCACTTCCGCCTCCAGCTGACCGGAAGCCGGTGAACCGCGGAGCTTCCGCATAACGACCCGGTAGGGTTTCCCCCACGGGTCGTGGTCCACCGACTTCACGAGTTCGGCCCAGCACTTCGCTTTGGCCCGCCTGATGGCGAGCTTCAGCTCTTTGCGGGCCGACCTCAGCGCCTCCCTCGGGTCCGGGGATTCCGGGTCCCGCGGCCAACGGTTGGAGCGCGTCATAGTCCTCCTGACCCTGACACACTCCTCACGCCTGACCGCCACCTCGGCGTTCCACCAGTGGACTGGCGGTCCGCGAGTCGACGGCGGTCGTTTGGCCGGGAGGGCGAAGTCGCAAGCTGCGACCACCCTCCGGTCCAACTCTTCCGCCGCTTCGCTCGCGGAGACGCGCCGGTCCGGTACCGCGGGCGCCGACCAATAAGTATCTTATACTAGACTTATAAAAATTATTACATTAATTACATGTTTAATACGAAAGATTGGATTTGCTCTTCTTAAAAATAATTTTAATTTCTTAATAAAGGTATACATTTTTGATGGATAATTTTAAGAACAAATTTATTTAAATTGTAAATATCATCATTTTTTAAAATTTTGTTATTTAAATATTATGTTACAAATTTAAACTTAACCTCTCCAAGAAAATATTATTATGTTGCAACCTTAAACCAAATATTTTTTTGATATGCACAAATAAATTAAAATTCTTTATTCTAGAAACACGTAACAAAGCTTGTTAAAAAAAAATTGTTATTATTCATTTATTACAATTTCATATACGTAAATATACACTTCTGAAAATAATTTATTTATGATAAATGAATAACCTAATATTAACTTTGAACTTTTATGGCAAATGTTATTTAAAATTAAAACTAAAAAATATTAAAAAAATTGAACTCAAAAAGTCATAAAAACTACTGACACAATCTTAGATAAGTATTTAATAGTATATGATTAGTATTGATAATGGTAATATTGTTTCTAATATACGTATCCGCGATTTTTCAGTAATTTTTGTGTCTTTTTGAGTAAAATATTTTATATACATTTTAGTTTTAAATTAATACTTTTAATATAATTTTAATTTTAAATTTATATATATTTAGCATGTTTTTTTATGATTTCTTTAAATCGACTACAGTAGTATATGAATAGGGATAAATGAAGTTATTAGTGAAAAATGTGTTTTAATATTTTTAATAATTTTTATTCCAAATTTATTTGTATATGTGCAATTACAGATGCTAGTATTTATATATATATATTTAACTAGATACTATAATTTTTTGTTACCTACACAATTATATTTTTATGTTGCGTAAATATTAACTAAATATAATATATGAAATGAAAAAAGATTTGCCCTTGGGAAAAAAGCCAGCATTTAGAGAATAAAATGATTACACTATGATTTATAACTCGTAGCATGATCCTATAAAACTTTATTAATAATTTTTATACAATGAATAGTTAAATGTGCTATACTATAGCGTAATATACCCAATCGTCATTTGATCCAATTTCAGCGTGTTCCACGTGGTTTATCAACTTGGTCCAATGTTAAAAATTTACGGCTGATAATTTGATAACAATGATAAGACAACGGCAAAGCAATATTGCTTTACGTCACGCTATTGAAATCGCTTCCTAGTTTCATAAAGAATAAAGTGTATTACCACATTCAGATAAAATTCAATCGTCACTTTGTCGCGCGATTCGTTGTTATCTTGACGTAACAAAACTAATTTATGTTTTAATTATAACATTTATTATTTCAATTCAAATATGATCTGATAGAAGTATCGCGATCAATAGAGGAAACTGCCCCTCCTCTGTTAAAGGTACCGAATTATCGTTTGACTGACTGCATTGTATGCTTTATTTTAAGTATTATAGCTTTTAGAATTTTATCATACTAAAGGATGCGTCATAAGTCTAAGGGATCAGTTACCAACAATTCTGTTGGAGAATCTATTACCTTAGATTCTAAACCTAGCTCTAAACAAAAGAAAAACTCTAAAGTAAGTAATTATAGTATCTTAAAAATCGCTTAATGATTACTATTGTTTAATTTTTACTAAAATTATGTGCACTGTTCTACTTTTTTAGTAAATTAGTCTTACTAAATATCTACTTAATAGATTATTCATTAAATTGATAATTTAAAACTTGGTTTTTTAAAAGAAACGTGTTACAAAATTAAAATACATATTTCTGTTACAATTAAAAAAGTAGTTGTGATATCATGCATCAAATTTTAAAACAAAATAATGGATTTTTAATTTATATAAAAGTGATGTAAATTAATAGTATATGAATTGTTTATACAAAAAAAAAACCTGATATATTTTCAATCTGAATTTTCAAGGTATTTCAAAATGGCAATTCAAAATTAAAACAACTTAAGAAGTCTGTAACTATGGACCCTCATTCAATTGTGATATGGAAACATCCTATTTTAACTATTGATTGTTTCTGTAAAGAAGTAGTTTTTTTAACCAAGTCATTTATTAAAAAGTAAGTTAAATTTTGCCAATTTAATTCTTAATATATTGAAAATATCAAATTTAAAATAAAACTGAAAATTATAGTTATTAATATTCCACTATTTAGTTAAAATTTAATGTGGAGAAATATTAATATTAATTTTTAATTTTCTTTAAAATCTTATTCATAATTTATCAGGGCTGGTTAATAAAATGAAATATAATAGTTCCTTAATAATGCATATAGCTATAAACATTACTGTAAGCTTAAATTTCAATACATACTCAGGGCCGTATTTAAAATTTTAGTTCAAGATGGTGCTATGGCGTAACATGAATTTTACATCAATAATTTTTTTCATCAATTTTATTGTATAAAACATTCATACTTCATTTAATCACTTAAACCTTTGAAAAGACAATTATCAAATTTTAATTAATTTAAAATTATTAACTATTATTAACCTTAAAGTAAATTTAATAAAACCTTTGTGATTATTAATAATAATAGTAACCAATATTAGTAGTACCAATAATATTGGTACTACTAATATTTTTTTATAAAAAACCACCATTATAATAAGAAATAAACAATTTAGTATTAAAATCAACCTATAAGGTTTCCTATAAAGACAAACATTAAAAATTAAGTATTTTTTTGGTTTGTTGCTTATGAGTCTTAAGGATATAAACTATTTTTTTTTAAATAAAATATATATATATAATTAACTTATAAAATAGAAAATAATGTAATTAAGAAAATAATTTATTGATAACAGCTTTTGGACCAGTATTTTAGAAGTTATTAACAATTTAAAGTAATGACTAAGCACAGGTGCATTTATATTTGTTACTAGACATTTATCAACCTTCTCTTTCCACCTTAAAATAAATATTCTAATACCTAACAAAGTAACTGGTCAAATTTGTTATCGACCAATAATTTATTTAATTAGATCATTTTCTATTTTATAATCTAGTTAAAATATGTCTCTTGCAGTTTAAAAATATAATTTGAAAAATATAACCCATTAATAAAAATTATTATTTTAAGAAAATAAAGGGGTTAGTGTTAAAAGAATCGCTCTGTATACACATTGGATGAAAATTAAAATCTGCAAAAATCCTCTCTAAAAATAGTTATAATTAACACTTAAATCTCATTTTTGAAAAAAATTAATTAAATTTTTTCAAAGAGAAGTGTAAATGGGAATACTTTACTCCTACACTATAATAATATATTGTTTAATCTAAAGTATAGACATGAATAATTGGAAAAAAATAATGAACAAAAAATTGTAATAACAAGAAAACAGTGATTTTTACACATAAATAACATATTTTATTAAATGTTAGAGTTTAGTTTAAAATGGGTCATTAACACATAAAAGACAAATCATCAATAGTTTAGTCATAAAATTAAAAGAATAACGTTTCAATTAGATAAAATTTGTGGTCTTTTGATAAATTTTGATAAAATCAGAATTGTAAAGACTAAAAAAAAGAAATAACAGATACAAATAATAATAATTCATTAACACATAGTAAAATAATTACCTTCTCAGCTTTGCATAAAAGTTTAAAGTTAAAAAGTTATAAGAAATTTCAAACTGTATAGTAAAATATAATATATAAAATATATTTAAATATGCTAAAATCTTATTAATTTCAAGTTAGTTTCTAAGTTATTATTTAAATAGTTTTTAAGTAAAATGTGTAGTATTATTTAACTCTTATTCTAAACATTTTTTTCTCAATTTTCAGATTAATTTGTTATAAGTTGTATGTGCTATTAGCATTTTTAGTTATTTCTTCTCCAATTGTTTTATCATACATTGAGGGACCTCATGTTCCAGTAAGTAATTGATAGGTTCTTCATCAAAATGGTAGTCAATATGATTCAATAAAATTTTGTTTTTCAGGTGTTACTATGGGCCAAATCAAGAGTTTCATGGTGTTTATATTGGTTAGGCCTTGGTGTCTTATCATCTGTCGGCTTTGGTACCGGCTTACATACATTCCTACTATATTTAGGTCCTCATATAACATCCGTTACATTAGCAGCGTATGAATGTGGAGGTCTTAATTTTCCAGAGCCACCTTATCCTGATCAGTCAGTAAAATGACTTTTTGTTTAATTTTATAATATCTAATGGTTCATAATATCTAATTTTAGAATTATTTGTCCGGATGAACTTGACCCTACTTGGACAGCGAGTTTATGGAATATTATGTCCAAGGTAAGTTTAGAAGCCATGATGTGGGGAGCTGGAACTGCACTTGGAGAATTACCACCTTATTTCATGGCAAGAGCAGCACGACTCTCTGGAAGGCCTCCTGATGAAGATAAAGAAGATTTAATTGAATTTGAAGAATTATTAAAAAAAGAAGAGCACCCGGAAACTATGGTATTTTCCAGATATATTATTATATATTATATATTATATATTTTATCTTTTTTCAGACATTAGTTGATAAATCAAAAATATTTGTTGAAAAACTGGTGAAAAAAGTTGGATTCTTTGGTATTTTAGCATGTGCTTCTGTAAGTTTTGATTTATAATTCAATTATAATATTTCATGTTTGACTTTTATTGTTTAAATAAAATTTATAAAAAGAATTATTTTTATTTTTTTATAGATACCAAATCCTTTATTTGACCTTGCTGGAATAACATGTGGTCACTTTTTAATACCTTTTTGGACATTTTTTGGTGCTACGCTATTAGGTAAAGCTGCTATTAAAATGAGTATACAAGTATTATTTGTAGTAATTGCTTTCAATGAAACTCTAATTGAAAGTGTTCTTGAGATGGTTGGAAAAATTCCAGGATTTGGTAAAAAATTACAAGCTCCTATTACTAAATTTTTAGAGAATCAAAAGCAAAGATTACATCTTAAAAAAGATTCCAAGGTAACTATTAGTAAATTATATTTTTTTTGTAAAAACTTATATTGAACTGATTTTTCAGGGTACAAATATCGTTGTGAAGTTATTTGACCTATTTGTGTTTTCAATGGTCATGTATTTTATAGTGTCTTTAGTCAATTCATTAGCACAAAATTATTATAAGCGAAATAATAAGACTTCAAAAAAAGTGTCTAAAGACTGACATTTAATTATTCAACAACTCAATATCGTAAAATTAAGCGACTTTAAGATCGTTATTATGATTTAATAAACATCTCCATTTTCCTTAATTAATTGTTTATTTGTTATATTTTTGCTCTTCTGATACTTGAAATAAATTCTTTATTTATATTTTAAATTTATATTTATAAAAGTTATTACAAAGTACAGGGTTTTAATTTTTTAAACTTTCTTTGAATTTCCAAAAGAAGAAACTTTGATAAATTTACTTTACTGCTCAATATAATTCCAAAAAAATTTATTTAGTAGGTTTAATATATTTCAAATTAAATTGTTTACATTTGTTACAGTAATTTAAAACATTTAGTTTGAATCTATTACCAAATTAATAATTAAATAATCTATATTACCAAAATTATTTACAAATTATTTTAGTTACTTTGTGTTTCAAGAATTCTCACAATTTTTTTTATTAAAATGCTAGGAACTTATTCATCATGACTCCAAGTGTTACCAAATTTTGTTTTTTTTTAGTTGTAAAATTGTCAATTTATTATTAGTGTTCTAGATTATAGATTATTAAGCAACTCACCAGAATAATTTTTTTAAACTGTTTTCTTGAGTTTAATATATCATTTCATTATCTATCTGTACACTTGAACCACTGTAGTTTTAAGTTTAGCCTAAATTATTTAGTTAATTTTCTCTTATTTTTAATAATTAAACATTTTTTTTGCCCAATTATTATTGTTATTTGTTTATTGTTTTATTTAATTTTAATATTTCTTATATACTGCAATAATATGACTACAATAGACAATGTTATTTTCTCTGATATTATATTATGTGATTTAGGAAGTAATATTTGGTAGTATTATTAATTAGTATAGTAGTAGAAGACTGCTGTTCCTCTTCTGAAAACTTGTTCATTCCCGGAAATAAAAATATTTTCTTTAATTTTTTTGTGTACTATCTTAAATAATTAATAAAGACAACATAATTGAATTCCAAACTTAAATAATCCTATGCAATATGAGCAGCTTAAAAGTGTGTCATAAAATAATTTACTTTAATTTTGAGATTGTTGTTAATTTCTGTTTCTTCAATTACTCTAAATGTTATTTATAAGAATACAAGTGAAATGAATTTCTATATTGATTATTTAAATAATAATACTTATTTATAAAACTTTCTTATTGCTTATTAAACAAGTTTATATTGACGGTGATTATTTTGTAATTAATTTTGTAAACATCTTCCTAGTAAACTTGATTGTGTAATAAAATATAAATATGATATAAATAAAATAACAATATGTGTATTTATATTAATTAGTTACCAAATTAATAAAACTAATTATTCTTAAAAGAAAGATAAACTTTATATTAATGTAATGTTAAGCTCTCTTAGAATATGATGTATATTGTAACATATAGAGTGTTTAGAAAGTAAGGAAAAAAGTCAGTTGTTACAAACAATTAGAACAATAGAAAAACTTTTCCTTAGTTACTGAATATCCTATATAATTATATTTTTAAGGGAAATACAATAAGTATCCTCAAATACAAAATAACATATTTGAGGTTGTGTCTCAGCACCAAGGGTGATCACTTATATAGAGAGTAAAAATGATAAATTTTGATTAGGAAAATTATTTTTGTTGCTCTTCATTTTTTTATTTATGTCATATTAAGTAGTTTTTATTTCATTAGATATTTAATTATTTAACAAAATTCTTTAACTAATGTTATAAATTTTTACTCTATTGTTTAGTTCTATTGAGGTAATACTTTATTCTACTTAGAAAAAAAATGAGATAAATAAGAAAAACAATTTTTTTTGGTTGATACACTAATACTACATTAACAATATCAAAGTATAATAACTTTGCTACAGCTTATTTACAAATAAATAACTATACAAACTATTATAAGCAATAAAAATTTCATTACTCGTCTTGTATATTATCTTACACAGTAAAAGATACAAAAAAATGCACAAACTTAAGTAAAAAATAAAATTATTTGAAGAGTAAAATTTTCTGAACAACTAAAAAATGTTTGTGTCACTCACTTAAAAAAGTTTTTGATTATCACCTGATATAAAACTTACAACCTAATATGTGATAGGAAATGAGGAAAAAGTGTTAGTAATTGATTACATTTTTAAATAAAAAGAATTAAATTTTTGCTCACTAACACCTTATCCCATGGTACATATTAAAATGAAAGTTTGTATTATTATTTTAACTATGGAAAAAAAAAAGTTAAAATTTGGAATGTTTGAACTTTATTACATTAATACTTATTTACAACATAAATTCTGACTTAAAATAAAATAACAGTTATAATTCAAACAATTGCCCACATTATTGTTATATTAATCATAATATACAATCTTAAGACATTACAATATATCTATATAGTAACCAGTAATAATAAATATCAAACACTATACCTTTGATTAATTATTTTAATGTAAAAATTAAAAAAAACTTTTATTTCATATTTCTTCTAAAATGTTTACGGATAATAAATTTTCAAAGAAAAATAATTGAAGATCAAAAATAATAATTTAATTAATACTAATTAAATTGTAAAAATAGTTTGATATTAACTAATTTTAAATGTAACATTATATTCTTAACTATTAAATCTTTTAAAACTTAACTTTTAAAACTTTTAAATCAATTATTAAGAAAAATGCTTGATATATTTATGACAGTAATTTAATAATAAAAAAATTATAATAAATTATAATAAATTATTGACAAAATAAAAAAAACTTTATTCATTACTGTCAAAGTCAGTACCATTTTGTTGAAAAGAAGCAAGTAGTTTTTCTATACGTGAGTATATGTCAACATTTTTACGTTCCAAATGGTCTAAAACCAAATTGAGATTATCAATTTCTTCATGTAGCCTGCCCATGACTATAATAAAATTAAAATTTATTTTAAATTTGAGTTGGTTATTTTTTTTAAATATTGTGAACAAAAAATTAAAACCCACCTTCTGCATTTTCTTCAATGAGTTCATTTTCTTCCTCTGTTGAATCCATCAACGGCTCAGTAGTATCTGTTGTTTCTCTCATATCTTCCGAATTGGACTCATCTGCCATACCTTCTGAACTTTCAGATTAATAAAATTAGTACTATAAAAAAAATTGATTTAATATTCAATGGTGTAATGAGTAAAATTATTTTCAAATTATAATGAAGATATGAAAATTACATACGCCCAATGATAAAACGTTATCAATGATAAGAGCTAATAAAATTATAATAAATTATTTGGAATTAATGAAACAGTTAAACAGAAAAAGTTACAAAAAGTTCTTCTTAACAAAACATGCCTAATTTGGTACATATTTGTATGTTTTTTACTTTATAATTATTATTTTAAAAATTATATTTAAATAAAAATAACTTTGTTGTTCAAGGTTATTTTTTATATGCTGATACAAAGAAGTTTGAACTTTTTGGGAGCTCACTCAGTGGGTCTTCACATACATAAATGTTCGTTAGTGTATTTATAATACTAATAATAACATAAGTTATGGCTGTAACAACTGTTACTTTTAGCTTCGATGAGAAGCTGAGAAAATATTAAGTTTACTATAATGTGTTTTTTTTTGTCTGTGGCCATTTTTCTTAGCCTTTATCAGACCGATTTCTTTCAAGAATACGTTGAACCATAACAAATCATATCTAGTCGAAAAATTGGCATTTTAAATTGAAAAAAAATCCTTCGTTCCCTCTGTAAATTAAATAAATCATCAAAAAATTACGATTTTTAACATTGGTAAATGTCGACATTTTTTCGTAAAACTCATAACTTCTTTAAAAATAAAGAATCAAAATATTTTTTTCATATAAATTCATTAAGTATTTCCTTTTTTTATTGTACAAACTACTAAATTTATTTGTTACATACAAAGTGAACTTTTTCAACTTAAGTTTTAAAAATTTTTTCAGAAATACTTTAATTGTATGTTAAAATAAAACTTAAAATTAAAAAAAAATTTGTCCCGACAACTTATCTTTTATGTGCAAATGGCTGCTGTTGTAAAAAACATACTATTTTTGAGTTAAAATTTTCGACATTTGACTTTATATTTTCAACTTTAAATTTTTATATCTTTTTAAAAAGTTTATGGATCAATACAATTTTTTTTATAATTGCTTCCTGTATACCTGTATTCTCCGTAAAAATTACAACACTAGATATTTAATGTTTTATTATATTTAATTTCTATATTAAATATCTATTCATATATTACACCTATAAATCATAAAATTTGTAATTTAAAAATTTTCTGACATTCAAGCAATAAGTTCTATAATAATTTGAACAAATGCTTCTACTATTAATTTTTTAGGTATTAATATTTGTATTCCGACTATTTTTTTTAGGAAATTTTCTTAAAATAAATCTTTCATTTAACGAGTATACAAATAAATTTATTTAAATCAGTTATTTTCATATTTTTCAGATTACATGTAGAGTATGTTCAGTTTGGTGCATTTTTGTAGTATCTCTTTATAATATCTAACATGGCCAATTTAAATATATCTAATTACATACTTTGATGTAATTAAAAAAAAAAAAAAAATACAAAATACCCAAACTATTCGATTAATCGAATATTTTTAAATCTATTCGTTACAAAAGGATAGTAATTGTAGGACAAAGATTTTTCTAAAATATTCAAATGTTTCGTTCCACGATTTAGAGGTATGTCGCCGAAGTATAATTGCCCAACAAAACATTTTCCTTATATTATACTCCTCCGGCCGAATGATTTTCTTTTAATAATTTCTCTACTGCGGACGCGTACTTGTGCGTTTTTATAGAGTTCAAATCGCAATTATTTTGTTTTAGCAAAATTCCTGCCTTGCCACGTGTCCATAATATGGCGATATAATGGTTGCATCTGTTGACTATGTTGCACTTTTCAACATTATCTACAAACACTTTTAATTGTTTTTCAACAAATTAGTGATCTTCTATAACTTTTTAATGGTTTGATTTGTGACTTCGGTGTATTTGATACATAATTGTAAGATCGCATGCAATTTGTTTTTGTACATAAATGGTTATATACCAAATTTCGTCCACTTCGCCAATGTCTAAGTTATGTAAAGTTACTAGTGATGGGAAAAAATAACAGTAACAGTCATTTTTAACAGTTACTGCTTAGCAATAACAATCTGTTACTTGGAAGAAATTGTAACAGTTAATGTTATTATGTGTTTTACACAAGGAGTATTAATTTGTTCGTAAATTCTCCAATTTTCCACTGAGCCCCCCAATGTTTATTATAACAGCAGGTTATTTTCCAATGAAACCAATACTCACAATAACTCACATCAAACGTCTTGAGTAGAATACAGATGGGACGAAATAACAGCACAACGTATTTGATGCATTATTCAGTAATGACTAAATAATATATAATTATACAAAAAAACACTGAAACACTAAAATACTACAGCCCAATTGGGTGGGATTGGGTTTACACATTTTAAAGGTGATAAGCTAAACAAGACAGCCGGACACGATAGTGCAACCGTCACAAATGACGTGAACTATTATAACTTCAGTACTCTCATGTATTATTTTATTATATCAGTGTATATATATCTTAAGTACTTTAATGGCATAATTAATTTTTCATTTTTTTTAAATTTAATTTGTGATAAATTAATACAAATTTTATAATTACTCAACTGTATTTAATACATAATTATCAATTAAGAATAAATATTGTGAATTTTTAATTTTTGTAAAATAAATAATATTATTATTGTAATGTTTATTTAATTAAATAATCTTTTCTTTTACGAAAAGACCCCAAAAGTTTAAATTATATATAAAAATATTATTTTAAAAAAATTTAAAAAAAATGTATATTCAAGGGTTGGTCTCTTTTAAATGTAAGGATAAAGATAACAAAATATGTGTTTCCATTTAAAAAAACCCAGCACAGGGGGGTCGCGGCACAGTTGTGACGTGGTATAGTTGGATCAAGTATAATGATATCTGACAGTGATTAAAATCACTATCAAAAATAAACGCTTCGATGCAAATCTTTAGATAGTGTTTAATTTTAAAAAAATTGGTGTTTTATTCCAAAAGCTACTTGATCTGCTGGTTCCTTA
>NW_026099576.1:8825369-8846016 GCF_025091365.1 Daktulosphaira vitifoliae | reverse complement strand
ACACTATTCCTATAAAAATTTATTTTTAGTTATCGTACCCGTACACGCGTGCTTGTCATCAATATTATATATATATAAACAAATTTTTATTTTGACTGACCAATACCGCCCGCGTCTAATGCGCCTTACGTATAAATATTTATATATTCCTACCACCGTTTATACCTCAGGTATAACGTTAGTCCAACCCGCCCGCCCACAAAATACGGTTATACCTAGTGCATGATACGTTTACGTATTTAAGTCGCTTTACTTGTATATATATACAGAGTGTTCAGTAAGTTAGGAAACAGTTAAATTGTTACAAACGATGAGTACAATAGAAATTCGTTTCCTTATTTACTGAACACTCTGTATATATATATTCTAATTACTATTAAAATTAATTTATTAACACGATTTATTCTAATTAAGAGATATAAAGTATTCATTCCGATTACGAGGGATGATTTCCGTATCGTCATTTTTCGTCACTACCTCCACGTTCCGGGAGTGAGTAATTTACGCGCCTGCTGCTTTCCTTGGATGTGGTAGCCGTTTCTCAGACTCCCTCCCCGGAATCGAACCCTGATTTCCCGTTACCCGTAACAACCATGATATTGATAGTAACTACTATCATAACATGAAACTAAAAAGTAAAAAATAAATATAGTTTAAAAAACTAAAAAAACACGCTTTTAAAGCACATCGAACTAAAAAGTTAAAAATAATTTTTAAAATAATTATGAACAAAAAATACTAGTATTATTGTGATAAAAGCGTGGGTGCTTTGTGCCATATTTTTCGTATATTGAGCGCCCGACGCTTTTATCACAATAATACTAGTATTTTTTGTTCATAATTATTTTAAACTTATTTTAAAAATTATTCTTAACTTTTTAGTTCGATGTGCTTTAAAAGCGTGTTTTTTTAGTTTTTTTAAACTATATTTATTACTATATTATTGTAATATTTCTGTTTTGTTCTTTTTTAGCAGACATTGTTGTTATGTTTGATGGAAGTTTTAAATTACATTTTATTTTAAAATAAATATATATTGTAATTTACATTAATCAAATTATAGTTGAAAATCAATCTATATAAATCAACCAATCCCCACAAAAGTAAATCAACAAACTTAATACTGGGTGGTAGTCAATTTTACTACTATTATTATCTTTTAACTTCAATTCTAAATTATAATATAAATTAACGATTGTTTTTCTGTAATATATTGATTTAAATTTTTTCTATAAATAATTGTTTTGACTTTAATCAAATCAGTCAATTTTTTATTATTTGATGAACTTTTTTCTATGCTCTGTTTATAAATGGATGAAATCAAAGTATAAATCTATTTTGATATTTAAACTTTACCACGTTTTGTGTATTTTGTGAAACACGAGTTATACTGTCAATAATATTTTAGTAGGTTTAAAAACTAACTAATAATACCTATAGTAATATGAATATAGTTGGTACTTAATTAAGTTTTAACATTGGATATAATTGAAACTGTTGGGGGATTTACGGTGATCTGTTATTTTTTAATGGGGCCGGTTATTTTCCTGTAAATAGTTGGTATAGAGACAACGAGGGAAGAAGAAAAACAATTAATCAAACAAATTTAAAATATTTTCTATTTTTTTTATTTTGTATTATTTTGACTTTTGTTTTGGCTCTTTTGTATCTGACTTGAGCAACTTTTTAGGGAAATGAGTATTTTCAATCTCCGTAAGTAAACACTTCATGTAAAACATACTAAAATATTAGTGACTGTGTAACGTGTGTTTCACAAAATACACAAATCGTGGTAAAGTTTAAATATCAAGGTAAAAGCAAGAAATAATAAATCGCTAACAAATAAGTATAAATTCATATGTAGTCAGAATAGAATTCGTGAAAAATATTACTAAGAAATAATACACATAAACGAATTTATATATACACACATTTGTTTATACCGATCAAACACAAACCGATATAGGAATTGTAAAAAAAAACGCCATTTTACATAAAAAAAAACAAAAATCACTTTATTATATATCATTTTTCTACCATTTCGTTAAAATTTAATTTCCAAAGAATTATTCTTTTATGACAAACCCATAAATTATTATAAGTAATTCTACGTTTATATTTAGATTACTTATAAATATTTAATGTTATTAATTTATAGACTAAATATTTATTTTATTTTATTGACATTCTTTTAACATATAAAACAGTTATATCAATTTCATTAAGAGTTTTATACAAAGATAGTATTTTCTGAGAAAGTAACAATAACATCCATTTTATAGAAAGTTTGAGTTTTTTTCAGTATGTGCTTAGATTATTTGCGTTTTTACTAAAAACTTTGAATTCACCCCTAAAACGATTTAATTGTTTGAAATAACTCACGATTATTATTACTAATAGTATTTTCGGTATATTATGTTAAATATTCAAAAACTAAAAACCTCACAAATTTCTTAATTTGATACTGTACCGTGAGCAAAGGCATAATAGCAACTTTTGTTAAAGCTCGTGGAAATTGCATATGAATATATGTAATTAAATTAATTGATTACTTTTAAAAAAATAGATTGATTAACACATTTCAATTATTTGATAATTTTTTATCTTATGTTCTTACAGGTACTTGACCTAATAAATAAATTGTTATGTGTATAACTGTAAACAACTCATGATCATGTTTTTTCCTGAATAGTTTATAAGAAAAATTATTTGAGATAATCCACATAAGACGTTTTTTGTTTTGGGACATGGTCTCATAAATCATGCGAGGCTACTTGAAAAGTTTTACTATTTTAATAATTAATTGATTAAACAATATATAATTTAATTTCTATATTTTTAACAAAATCGTTTGATGGTAATTGTTGTTTCTATGTTTTTGTAATAGGAAATCCGTCTAAGACATAGAACATACTAACTGTCCGGGGCATCAAGTTTGATGACTAATAAAAAATAGTTAAGTTTATCTGACAGTTAAGGTCATAATATAACTTTACCTCGCGCATTTTTTTATAATTATTTCATGTTTATATAAAACGTAATGTTTCATAAATTACAGTACTAAAACGTGTCGTCACGCTTGAGAACAATATTACTAATAATTATAAAATTCTGTTCTATGCCTAAATCGAGCGAGCAGTTGTATCTGTACGCATAGAAAGTTGATAAGATATTGCTTTCAATAGCATCGACATGGTTCGCACTTATTTTAAACGACGTTAAGAAACTAAAAATTGATTTCTCGGTACTTGTCGAATAAATCACATCGAATACTACACAGATATAGCAGTTAAGAGGACTATAATACATCGGTGGAGGTGGTTGGCACGGCGCGCACACGTCCTTGACATGATAAAAATATTTCTGGCCGTTATCAAAGTTTGGTGGGCTAAATCACATGACATCATCAACAATCGCCGCACTTGACTAACAGCCGTCTAACAATTCGTACTAGTCGTCGTGATAACGTTTAAGTAAGTGAAACAAAACTACGTATCTTATCATATTGTTATAGTATAAATAAACCGCCAACTGTTGCCGCTGTTAAACGACCGATACAGTTCAAGACACCGGCTCTCGTATACTTCAATATGACTAAATACGTAACTTCCAATGTAAGTAACAATTTCTTTATATCTTCTTTTTCCTCGCCTTAATACCAACTACTTGGGGTCGGCCATATACAATGATATATATATATATATATATATATGTTTCTTTGCGTATTTCCTGTAAAACTATTTCTAATAAACTAAAATAAAAAACCACTACAGTTCTTTATATCAATTTTGTAGTTTTTAAACTACCTTTAGTTTTACTTGTTAACGTCTATATAATATTTTAAGTTAAAATTATTGACAATTATTAAATTTAGCCGATAACATGATTAGATAACATAGTGTAGTTATATAAATTTATACATTTCCAAACATTATGCGATCTCATTTAAAGTATAGTATTCAATTTTGTTTCAATAATTAACTTTTAAAATTACTTTTTTCCATTAAATATTAATAAATATAATAGTTTTGAGGTTGTTATAATATCACAGAAGTTTTAAAATTTTCTTTCATATAATAGAATAAGTGTACATTTATTGTACCTATGATAATTTGAAAAATAAACTTTGAACTATTTATGAAGTATCACGTCTAAAATATTCAATTTCTAAAACTATATATTTTTTTAATTGAATGCATTTAATTTCTGACAAAAATGAACATTTTCAATTATTAATATTACTATATGAGTCAATTTTATTGGTAGTATAAATAATAGTGAAATAAATACGAATAGTAATCTAAATATTCTCTAGAATAATTTCCATTTATTACATTCATTAAGACATATTGTAAAATGTTTTTTTTTATCATATCAAGAAGTCTTTTTGCAATTTAGACATATTTATATTAGATTTTAATAATATTAGATTTTGTTTTATTTGTAAAGATAAATTTTTCAATAATTTACTTTCATATAGAATTGCTAGAATAACTTTCACATATTTTTAAATTATTTTTGCTTTGAATTTTTGTGATTTATTGGAATTTTTTAATATACTTAAAAATAACAAAACAATAATATTACGTCAGTGATGTTCATTTCTATCCTCAATGGAACATTACCTGATTATTACGTGTGTTTTAGGTACTAACTTTGTTATGGCATATATTACCTTGTACTTTTCTATCTATTGTTTGATGTAGTCGTTTTTTCCACTTTTTTAGTAAACATTTTTACAATAATAAACATTTTTAGTAAACAAATATACAACGAAAAATATACCAGATATAAATATACACTTGATTATTGTACTGTAATAAAAAACCAGATAATTGGAGATATTTTCAGTGAAACAACCAACATAGAATATTATATGCATATATAATCATTTAGATATTTGTTTTGTGACAGAATTATTTTTGATCTGTATCAGTTAAACATATTATAAATTATAGTCTTACTAAATTTTGATTGTCAGTTTTAATTGTTTTAATATGTAAGGTCCACGCCCAAGAATAACTTTTATGACATCATTGATAAAATAGAATTATTAATATGGTGTCTACGGCCTTGGGAACGATAGGAAACTCAATGTAGACTTCAATTGTTACTAAGTATGTGTATAGAACTTTGTCTTGTGGCCATAAAAGAATGTATGTATAATATTATGATGTTCTATGAATGACCACTATTCCTTTTTTATATTATTATTATATTAATATAGTATCAATATTATAATATCAGTTGACAATCTATGAGATTGAAACTAATTGTATAATTTTTAAATACATTTTTACGTTTTAAAAATAAACTGGATTACATAAATTCAAACATAAAAAATGTATACACTGTTTCAATGAGCGAGTAAAAATATCTATTATGTAGGTTTGTATACAAATAGTAAGTAATTAGTACAAACTATATGACTTTTTACAGAGTAATTAACAGGGAGTATTACACGATTTTTATGTACAAATGCTACTGATCTCCTACTTTGTCATATTTTAAAAATTTGTAGGTTGTTCATTATGTTATATTCTTGGGTAGTGTTATGTACATATTTTAATGTATTATTTTTTTAGTGTACGCCCACTGTGTTTCCAGCAGCAACCTTCGATGCCAAAGAAGATGCATCCAATTTGAAAAAAGCCATGAAAGGTTTTGGTTGCGACCAAAAAGTAATAACTGATATACTGGCTCATAGAGGTATCGTGCAACGAATCGAAATTGCCGAAGCTTTTAAATCTCTTTATGGAAAAGTATGAAAAAAAAAATTGTTACATAAATGATGCTGGTTTTTTATTTTATTGAAAATAATGTATACCTTCATGACTGTTGAAGGTCAAAAAGAAATAAATTATTTGCTATGGAAAATAAAAAATACAATGGTTTTTAAAAAAGCTGTAATAGTTATTGTATTGATTATGAAAATATAATTTTAACTAAAACAATGAAATGTTTCATTTATCAGGATTTGAAAAAAGAGTTGAAGAGTGAACTTGGTGGTCATTTTGAAGACACTATTTTGGCCATGATGACACCATTACCGGATTATTATGCTAAAGAACTACATGATGCCATATCAGGAGTCGGCACTAAAGAAGAGGTGCTTGTTGAAATTTTATGTACTTTGAGTAATTATGGTGTTAAGACTGTCGCTGAATGCTACTCAAAACGTATGTTTTTTGTATAATCTGTTTTTTAAAAAGTATTTGTACAATTTAAATGAGTTGAGAAAGAAATTTGTAGTATTTTGACCTAAAAAAGGTAATAGTTTGCGTAATAAATCTGCAAAAACTTGGATTTCTTTTTGAAGGTCGAAAATTCAAACTTAGTAAATTAATTTAATACATTGTCGATCAAAAAAGTAATACATATAAGTTGTATGCGTTATTCTATATAATAGCCCAACGAAAATGATAAACAATCAATAAATATTCTATAATTACTTTAGTAAGTGATCAATTAGTCAAAGGTACTTAATTTTAACTGATATTAGATTTATTCGCGTACACAAAATTAGATTTTATATAATTTTTTTTACAAATAATTCCAATAAATAATTAAGTTTCATATTATATTGGACAATGCTAGTAAATAATTAAAATTTAATTTAAAGACTTGGCAATGTTACCGAATTATCTTTGATTAGAACTTTTGTAAAATTTCCAGTAATTTTTTTATAATTTTCTATTAGTAAACGATATATTATAAATAAAAAAATCAAGACTATAACTTAAAATTGTCTTCAATAATCACTATTTTAATTCTTGAGCATTAACGGTGATAAACTTAATAAATTACTATAGATGATGAAATATTGATGAACGATAAAAAAATCACTATCAAGTACACTATACATTTTTAATGCTAAGTTAAACTGTCCTTACTTACTTAGTTACTGTCCTTGTCATAAACACATTCATTTACCTAATAATACAGTTTGTTTATTTTATAATCATTGTACATTTAAAGAAAATGCAATCACCTATGTTAGACATATTATTAAAATTTATTAAATCAGTACTTACGTAGGCTATCAATTTTCACTTGATAAATACTCTATTTTAAAAATGAAAAATATTAAAATACTACTATAAGACTAATTTGTAAAAGTAGAATTTAATTCTTAGAAAAATATTGTATTATGTTTAAAATTATACAGTAATACCTATCAAAATGTTCCAATTGGATTTAGTAATTTTAACTTAGAGATATTTAGTTTTAAAAAGACTCGCTATGTCCATAGGCATCCAGAAGGGGAATGGGGGCGTAACTGCCCCTTCTTGATTTTTCTTTGGTCAACTTTAATAGTTGTTGTTATTATAAAATATTGCAAAATAAATTTTTTTATTATTTTAATGGAGTGATTAAGTATCAAAATTTGTCATAGGAGATAAATAAACTTTTTGATTTTAAATGATTTTTAAACATGACCCATTTATTTTTTTTGGTCTACGTAACATTTATAATAATTTTCACATAGTATTTTATATACACCTGATTTTCACTATACTTCTACTTTATCTTTTGGGTTACTAAATAAATCTCTTAAATTATTACTCTTAGTAGTTACTAAAGTAATAATAAAACTCATAAAAATTCTATGTAGCCCAATCGAAATGTCCCGATAATATAAAATGGGTGATCTAATTAATTACTTTTTGTTTCACGCTAGTGAATCTACTAGTTGGCCCTCCTTTCTTTATTTAATTTTAGTGTTCGGACTAATAAATAAAAAATGGTAAATATTTTTCTATTTTCTGTTTGTAAAAATATAATTGATGGATAAAAAAAAATGTAAATGCGTTGTGATGACCTCCAAATTAAAAACTTTGTTTCTTACTGCATAAATGTTATCAACAAACCTAACTCAAATTTACAAGAAACCGCCATAGGTGTATTATAAATTTGTTTCGAACCTACTAATGAAATGTTCTGCTAAAACTGGTTATAACAGATATCATTGCTATACCTCAATTTGCTCATAAAATATATTTTGAAATTGAAAAACATGTTGACCTGTAGTAATTCAAAATATAATATAATATAAAATATAATAAAAAAAAAAGAAGAAAAGGTTTAATTTGTCTCAGGTTTTGTTATTATTGTGTTATAAAAATGTAAAAAAATAATATATTTTTGTAAAAGGGCTAAATGTGGTTGAGCGCAAGTGAATTACTTCATATAATTAATTAATATAGTTTATCGGGTCGTGGTTCGATGGTTCAAAAATAATAAGGCTTTTAAAATAATTTACGGTAGGAAATTATGCTGTTGATGTGTTTAATTGTAAGAATGTGGTTTCGTGTGTGTTAATTAACCCCAAGTAGTATGTACGTTAACACAGTCTCGCTCCGGGTACTTCTTCATCGAGTGGCGCCTGCAACAGCACGATCGTCTCGCTCCAAGGATTTCTTTGCTTAGAGTAGCGCCGGCAACAGGACGAACGCCTCGCTCCTTAAACTTTTAAAATAAGTGGACACCATGTGTTCTTACAATACGATAAAACATATTTAATATATATATGTATATATAATTACTAGTATATTTATATTAATGATTTCAGCTACTTATAAAACCCTTTAGTTTGAAAACGATCAATACTTTTCTAGTAATTAAAATCTATGACGGAGGTTGATAAAATTGACTCACCTTTTCGTTGTCCTTTTTTAAGCTCCTAAAATAAATTGTAGTCAGGTAGAAATAATTTGAACACCGAAATAAGATTTGTGTTATGAGACATACGGCAGTCGAGATTGCTTCCTACTCACTTTCCACCTTGTTGTGCTAGTTATCTAAGTGACTAGCTAACTCCACTAATATGTTCTACTTTACCTAGTAACTACTGCACTACTGTGCTGATGCTTTGAAAAGGAAATAAGAGGTTGCTACTTCAGCCTTTTTACTTCATATAGTTGATAGCCCTCATCTCTTATTTAATGACAATCTCTAATGCCGTATTGCCTTTTTAGACTTTTTTATAACTATAATAATTATTTAATACACGGTAATCACGATTTAGAGAATTATTACATGAATATATTTAAATTACAAAGCATTCTTATGATATCAGTTTGTTACTTAATACAATTTTCGTGAAATTGTACTTTTCTTATAATTTACATTCAAATGTTTTAAGAATTATTTAAAAGTAATATATGTGGATATTACAACAGACCCATACGTACATTTGTTAAATTTAAAACTCATTAATTTCATCCTGTTGTATGTTTTTTCCTTAGACAGTATTAAAAAAAAAAAACAATTATTATATTTATCAGAATATTTGGAAATAAGACTACTACATCGAAAGAAAATACCCTGTCTTTATTTTGAATAATGTACTTAACTAGACATTTTTTCGAATAAGTCAATATTATTTTTAACTTTCTAATAATATTGTTTTTAGTTCAATTATTATTCCGACGAATAAAATAGTTTATGGTAAAGAACTGTGAGGTTTAAAATAAATAACTAAATTTAATGGGTATTACGAAAATGTAATTTCATAATTTTTGCAAACTCAAAAGCGAAATAAAGTTTCTTCACCTACTAGAGTGGAGTAATACAAAGTAATTAGGTTGCTAATATTATAAAATGTGATTTTTTTGACACTAGACCCACTCAATTCCTCTATATAATTTTTTGCGATTTTTGTTTTCTTTTGTTACTCTGTTTGTCTGTTATAAAATATTTTTTATGTTCATCTCTGATGCTTTTAAGGGTGTAAATTTAATTTTTTTTAATCGAAACATATATATATATATATATTTAAATAACTTATAAAATAGAAAAATTTTAAAAATTTAATAGATTGATTAGTAGTGTAGGTGCTTTTGTTTTTATCGATAGACTTTAGTCAGACTCGCTCATCCTCCAGCATAGGTATAAAATTATTACAATACAAAGTATTAGTTATCTAAATGACTAATTTTTTTTTTTTTTTAATTTTAATTTTTCTATTTACAATTTGAAATTAAATACATTGTAATTGATTTTTCAAAAAAAATATTAAATTATTTTTGTGTTATTAATACATTCCTTAAATTTTATTTTATTTCATAACCACATAATACAATAAATATGTAAAATTTTACTAATATTGTATCAATCACTATTAATTTAATAATGAAAATTTATATTCCGACTTTGATTTAGTAAGCGTTTTACACTGTAATCATATTCAAGTAATTTATAACTCTAAGTCTTAACGCATTTTAATTATTGGTACATCTCACTAAATTCATGCTATCTAATTGGATAAGTGCTAAGCGCTTTTGTATAATATATAAAAATTAATAAAGCTAAAATACTACTAAAAAAATATAATATGTATTAGACTTAAAATAATCAAATTTCAAGTAAAAAACAAAATAAGTTTTTAGTTCAGAAAATATCAATAATATTTCTGTTTTACTACTAAATGGTATACAAAACATTATTTTTTCCTTTTTGCCTTCGAGCCATTTCATATTACAGTAAAATTAACCGTTTAAAGTGAAATTAGTAATTAGTTATGACTTATGTGTGACAAGTAATAATTAAAATAAACAACTTTAAATAAAATGTATCATTTATTAATTATAGTAAAAATAACTCCAAATATTCAATTTCGTTCTGTTTATTGGACATATTGTATATTGATTGTCTCCAAGATACTTAAATAGTTTATTCTGATCAAATAAATTTTCATTACTTGTATCATTCTCGTCAAATCTCATCAGCTCTTAAAAATATATCTCTTTACTTATTAATATATTTACTATTTGAACAACATGAAAATGTTAAATGGGCGATTACGTTTAACTTAAACAATTTCAGAATCTAAGAAATTTTGGAGGTGGTTATTATTACACCATTTATTAAGCTAATTTTTCATTCTGAGTAGTGGCGCCTTTAAAGAGGATTGATATTCTATACTGATGAAAAAATTTTAGGTGTCTATCGGAAAATTAGGATGAGTTCTTTCGGAACGACTTATTTTTTTAATCGCAACAGACGTCTGATAATAAAAATAACAATACAGTTTTGTACGAACGTTGAGGATATCTATTATACATATTCACAGACGTCATGCACGGTCATGATTACACAATTTTAAGAGTTTAATTTGATTAAAAAAATTTCGTGCCTAATTTTTAAAAGGTATATATTATTAAATTTTATTAAACAATTAGGCATCGCATAACTGGAGTTCTGCCTCACACAATTGCGGTGCTTTAGGCCCTTCACACCGTTTTTGTGGGTAGGTTACTGATTCCGGTTGGAGTATCCAGCTACGCTATGCACGATATTTGTTGTGTGTAAAAAGTATAATCCCAAAATCAGTTTAACAGAAAAATAGTCTAACTTGTTAATTAAATAATATTTAAAAAAACAATATTATGACTACAAAATACTAAGGTGTATTCACAATTATATTTCATAATAACCCACTTATTATTATTCTAAACAACAGGTAGGCGAAAAAACACTAAATAATCATTAAAAATAATCTTTAAATGCAGTGTTATTAGTGAAAACTACATAAAATTTAAACAAAATACGTAAAGTGATATCATATCTTACTATAAATATATGCGCGTGGACTTAAAAAAAAAATCTCATAACTCAGTTAAAAATAAATATATTTCAACTATATTTTCAGGTTATTTTTAAAAGTATTTAGGCAAATCTGGTCATAATTTCAAATTTAAAATCGTTTATCACGATTAAAATGAACGTTAAAAAAAACGGGGCGGCAATGAACGTTTTCGATAAAATTTTTGAAACATTTACAGTTTGCTAAAAATTTTTCTGAACTTTGCGGGTAATTTTCCTAGCTTTTTCATTTTTAAATAATGTTTGAAAGTCGTATATCTTTAATTAATCTAATTTAATTAATTAATTTAATTTAATTTAATTAATTTAATCTATGTTTTGTTTATAATGTAATGATATAGTAGTTCAATTTCATTTTTTCTATATTTACATTTGTTTTAATATTTTATATTGAAAAATGTTAGAAAATATTTTTCGTTTTATATTTACGTCATTTAAATATATTATTTATTTTTATATGAACTTGTATTTAATATTTTAGCTTCGATAAATAGCTGAGAAAATATGAAATTTAGTGTAATGTGTTTTTTTTGTCTGTCGACATTTTTCTCAGCCCTTATCGATTCCTTTCAAGAATTAAACGATCACAAATCATAATTAGTTGAAATATTTGATTACATCAAAGCTATATTTTTTATTTTGTATTGAAGTGAAATAAATATTTAAATTTGCTTCTATTCAATTAATTTTATGGTATACAAATAAATTCAATAAATAATAATTAAAAGGATTAATGGAAACTTTGTTACATTATTGACAAATGTGATGTTTAATATGATAAATTATATTATAATTAACAAAATATATTAAATTCTACAAGTCAATAATATATACTGACCATAAAATACTATCGACAACTTCAAATTTTTGAGTTAATAATGACAAATAGTTTGCAAACTAAAATAATGATAGTGATGGATTGTTGTTGTGATGAATAATTTCACATCAACAACGAATTGTTCATATGTAGCTAATACTATTTAAAATTAAAATATTTCAAATATTAATTTAAAACGTAAGAAAATTAAAAATATCTAATTAAAGAAGCCATAAAAAATATTAAAAAAATGCAATAACACATTTAAATTGTCAATTTTAATTGCTTTTAGAATATGGAAGTTCCTTGGAAAAAGATATTAAGGGGGATACTTCAGGACACTTTAAACGACTGTGCGTTTCTTTAAGTTTGGTACGTGATAATTAAATTTATTTAAAGTATTTTAAATGACACATTTGTATTATATTATATTAATTAGCACATTTTAAAAAGGGTAACCGAGAAGAAAATCCTAATGTAGATGAGGCTGCTGCTAAAACGGATGCTGAGGCTTTATACAATGCCGGTGAACTGAAATGGGGAACAGATGAATCTGAATTCAATAGGATTTTAGTAAACAAAAGTTATCAGCACTTGAGACGTGTGATATTAGAGTATGAAAAACTGTCTGGAAAAGATTTAGAAGAATCAATAAAAAGTGAATTTTCTGGCGACATCTGCATGGGTCTTTTGTACTTAGGTAAGTTTAAATAAAACCAGTCTATAGTATCAGTTTGATACACTTAGTTAATTTTTTATAATACTGTTAAATTGCAACTATTGTATTTCTTACACAAGAAAAATCAATAATCTAAATTGTGTTATAAATTTGTAAGGAGATAGTACATTATTTGGTTTTTATATCTATAACAGATTAACCTTTGCATGAAAACAACACAAATTTGCTTAGATTTTTACCTTTGAAAAACATTTGTTTTAATTTATTACGGTTTTTTAATAAATAATTTGTACTAACTTGTATTCAAAGTGATAAAATTGCATTATTCATATTAGTAAAAAATAATCATGTCACATAAAAGTTAGACATTATAAGTATAAAAGCTATCGAGTATATTATTAAACTTCGACACAAAACTGAAAAGGTATTAATTTAATTTTCAGCTGTCACTGGTTTACGTTAATATTATACATTAAAAGTACCAAAATTACATCTAAAAGATGATATTAACCTCAAATTTTGAAAAAAATTTATCTTAACAGTTTTTCAACAGTATTCATTTTTGTTTGTTTTTTTGTGTGTGAATAAAAACAGTTCCAAATAGAAATTAACCTGTTCGCATTGAAGCGTTTTACGATAATGATGTAAATCACTGTTATATCTTAATCTATAAGGAATAATGGACGAATGGAAAAGAATATTCGCAATATAAAAATAATCAATAGGGTCACTTTTGTTGGAGTTTACAATTTTCCCCATTATCACTTCTCGTGCTTAAGAGCTTATAATTTTATAACCGAGGCTTATAAATATCTAAATTTTATAGACAATTAAAATTTCATATATTTCGGAGTTTGTGAAATGTAGTTAATCAGTTTTATCGGTGTTTATATAATATTTAAAGGTCACCTTTGTTGAAGTTTACAATTTCTCTCTTTGTCATTTTCTTGTGCTTATTATATTATAACTCAGAGTTTTAAATATTTAATTTTTATAGAAAATTAAAATTAATTATATATAATGGGTTATAGTTTATAGATGTATTAAATTAAGTAAATATATGTGTATTCGCAGCTGAAATCGTCAAACCAAATATTTAGTTTAATAAACTGTTTAAAATTAATTCAAATATACTTGTTGTATAATATTAATAACTAAGAGTAAGTCCAAAAATATGTATCTTTTGAACTTTGAAAGGATTATAAACTTTGTTAGTCTTGGCAATATTTCACATAGTTAATTCTAAACCCAGATATAAATGTGAGTGATATTATAAATTAGGGGACAAACCACCCCTACAAAAGTTTTTTATACTTTGTCCACACAATGCTAGGTCCCAACTATACTAGGTTTTATTATGTCTAAATGTTCTATGATCAAATAAACATAATAATATAATTATTTTAAAATAATTTTATATAAATTATTAAATAATGATGACGAGTAAAAAAAAGTGAGAACATTTTTTCTCATTATTAAAGGTTATCATTAATCTTGAAATATAAAATGTTCGTACATCATATCACCGCTTGACCGATAAGATACGATTATCAAATCAAAGTTATTAATTATTGCTTACCCTTAAAATAAAATTGAATGAACTCTTACATTTTTGTGTTAATTGACGTTAATAATATTTATGTTTTCGATGACAAACTAAACTCAACCTATTTGTATTAGAACATTTTTTTTGGTTTTAAATATTGAGTTTTACCCCTAAAAAATTTGGGGAGGCTATTGTCTCCCTTAAGCGACCCCTAATTGTAGCTCTATAGACGAAATATGCCACTGTAGTAAGTGAAAGATTTTAAAAACGTGACATGTAATACTCAATAAATCGTAAAAAGAAAAGTAAAAACTTCATGTTTAATGGTATAAAATTATTAGCAGATTTAAAAATTAAAAATTACTTCTATTATTAAAAAGTTAGTAATTCATGGTGTTTGTAAAATTTGTTGAATACTTACTTTTAAAATTTAAAAAAAACACATTGCATTTTTTATGTTACCCATTAATATTTAATAAAAATATAATATTTGGGAATGAATATTAAAAATTGTAACTTTGTAAAGAATGAGATTTACGTAAGTCTACTAAAGTACCTAATATATGTTTCATATTAAGATAAAATTTTGCAAAAATTTAATTAATTTATTATGTTTCAGTCAAATGTATTAGAAGTAAAATCGATTTCTTTGCGGAACGTTTGCACAAAAGTATGGCTGGTATGGGAACAGATGATAAGACTTTGATAAGAATTATAGTGTCAAGGTCTGAAATCGATCTTGGTGACATTAAATTGGCATTTGAAAGATTATATGGAAAGTCATTGGAATCTTGGATTAACGTAAGTTGACAATTAGCAATAATTAGTCTAAGTATTTATTAAATTGGTAGTAGGATTTAATTAAAGTTTTTATTATTACAGGGAGATACTTCTGGAGATTATAAGAAACTTTTATTGAAACTGATTGGATAAAATGTAATTTTGTTTTTCTAAAAGATTTCTTTAATATTTACAACTTAAATTATATTTATTTTAAGCTAATAACTATTACGTTTTATAAAATCTTTATTTGTTATATTATTATAAGTTGAATTATTTTTAAAATAATATACTTCAGTACTAAATTTACTATATTGCTTTTCTATATAAACTGTAGTTATTTTTCATAACTTTTCTTTAGTAGTTGATAGATATTCAAAATCTACTAAAATCAATTATATAGAATAAATTATTTGTATCAAAATTATAAAAATATTTATTAAAAGTGAATTTGAAGTTGAATGGGTAGAATTAGGTGCAATTTGAACAAAATGTTTTGGAGATCTCTAAAAAATAATTTTATATAAATTTTGATGTAAATTCCATTATATTTTAGGGAAGAGGGGCTGTGACACAAAAAGGAGGGTCTATTCCCAGATTGTGCCAATGACAAAATAGTATTTTGTACTTTATTTGAATATATCGGAATGGACTTTTATTTTTTGAAACTAACTGTTATTTGTAGACTATATGAAATAGTATAGCAAGACAGTTGAATCAAATGCACACCTATTAAGATATAGTTAACAAGCTTAAAAATTTAAGTTAAACAACCTTATTTAAATTTATGATTAAATTAAAAAAATGTTATTTTTAATATTATATTTCATACTTATCTCAAAATATTTTTTTAAAGACTGTAGTATAGAATTTATATATATAAAAAGTGAAACAGATCTAACTGTCAACTTATATAACTTATACATAACATATTATACTTCTTTTTTTAAACCAATTTTTACAGTATAGGACTATTTCAAATATGTTTTATGTTATTTTTGGCAAATACAAAAAATAATTTTTTTTAAGATTTGAAGATAGCCACTTTATAGATAAATTTTTAAGAAAAATGTTCATAACATAAACTCTTATTTTGTTTCAGTAGTTTATACAGAATTTTGAAGTTTTTTAAATTTAGATTATTTTTACGATTTTCCTATGGTATGAATCGTTAGTCAACGTATGTAAAAGACGGAAGTAAATGTTATCTTTTTACGTTATATACTGGTAATAGTACGCAATTTCTTTTCCATTAATAATATTCTTTTGAACGACCTTTTTACAAAAATGATTATCTCTAATCTTTATTATAAATGTTAGAAACATTATCGTAATTAATTAATGAAAAATCGCGGATACGTATTTCGGAAACAATGTTATCATTATCAACGCTAAACACATACTTTAAAAGAAACATTCCATTTAAAATATATTACCTTATGTTGATATATTTGATAAGATAGTTAAATATTGTTATTCTATAATTAATTTAAATTCCTTTAGAATAATGGTTAAAATGAGTTATATCGTATGACTTAATAGCTTTACAAATGAATAAATCCTTTAAGTCCTGACTGACTCAACTATAAACATTTTCTCTTATATCAATACTAAGGGTTGGGTCTGTTCAACCGTAATTTAAAAGAGTAATAAGACTTAGGGTACTGAACTAGTATCAGCACAAATTATTCGATTGTTTACTATTAAAGATGTGTCGTTTAGAGACCCAGTTGTGTTCTAATGAGAAACTCCTTATGGCTTTACTTATAGTAATAACAGAGTTCAATAATAACACAATATTAAAGATATAATTAAAAAAAAACCCAGTACAGGGGGGTCGCGGATCAGTGGTGACGTGGCATAGTTTGATCAAGTATAATATCTGACAGTGATTAAAATCACTATAAAATAAAACGCTTCGATGCAAATCTTTAGATAGTGTTTAATTTAAAAAAAATTGGAGGATTATTCCAAAATATCCATGATCTGCTAGTTCCTTATTAATAACCTGATTAAGATAAAGTATGTCGAATGAAAAAGAGATTATTTATAAATATTATTTCTCATAAAAAAATTGTAGTGATCCATACATTTTTCAAAAAGTTATAACATTATAAAGTTAAAAATGTAAAATACAAATTCGAGAATTTTCATACAAAAATAACATTCGGCAGTCATTTTTACCGTGAAGGCAAAATAAAGTCCGAAATTTTTTTTTCCATGATAAAGTATATTACATTAGCTTTAATTTATAATATGTATAAAAGTGTCAGTATTTCCGGAACACTTTCAAAAGTTAAGTTGATAAAGTTAATTTTGTGTGAAAAAGTTGTCATTTTGAATCCCCCCCTGTGGGCTGGTAAAGGGTTAAATTTATAAAAAAAAATATACCAAATGATAGGTAAAGACATCAAGCATCTATATAAAAAAAAATCATATAGATTTTTTAAAAAGTTATGGTAGTTTTAAGTAAAAGAATTTGAAAAAATTTCGAAAATTAGCGATTTTTAAATTTGTAATTTTTTTGGATGTTTCCCCCATTTATGGGGAACAAGTGAAAATTTTTCGATTTTTGAGGGTAATGTCTTCGACTAGATACGATTTGTGATATTTTGACATATTATTGAAAGATATCGGTTCGGTGAGAGCTGAGAAAAAGTGGTAACAGACACAAAATAAAAATAAAAACACATCATAGTAAAATTAATACCTTCTCAGCTTCGCATCGAAGCTAAAATGTGAAACGTACAAAACAAGGATACATTTAAAGTACTATAAAATAATAAATAAAAGAAAAGACTTATTGTAAAAAACGTACAGCACGAAAAGAGATTACACATGATGCTCCTGATGTACTCTTTCCTCTTACAGTTCATTCCATTTCGTCTAATAAACTAAAATATTTTCTTTTATCTTTTTACGAATATACTGTTAATAATACAACCATTTTCAAAAATGTCTATAAATATTTACTCTCTGATCTAGTAACAATAGATCAGGAAATTACAATTAAACCAAATATTATAAACAATTTTTACTTCCATCTTTAAAGATAATGGATTATATTACAGGGTTAAGTTGATATATTGAAGTATAATTGAATCTCTTAAAGAAAAAAATCACCATTAATATTTGATATTTAGTAAAAATATTACTTAATATATTATTATTATTATTATTATTTTAAGAATATCAATTTATTTAAAACAATTTTATCGTTTTGCATCGTAGTGCAAGATTATTTATTCAATGAAGCAAATTTCATACCTAATATACCTTTTAGATAATGCTTAAAAAATTGTGTTATACGCACTTTCTACAATAAAGAGGAAAACCTATAAACTTAAAAAATGTTTAATGTATTATACATTTTTTAATTGGTCTATCAGGTAATTAAAAAAAAAACAGTAATTCAAATCACTATCATAAGATACGTTTCATGAAATCTCTATTTCCTTACTTATATTCTAATAACAAGTTTTTTGATTTATAAGTGTTAAATAAGAATTAATATTTAATATAACTATTAAATATAGTATGAATTGATTTTAATAATTTATTATTAATAAAATTATAAAGTAGTTATTACTTTTATGGCATATGTGTATAAAAATTGAAGAGCTTGATATAAAATTTTTCAGAAGATGATTTGTTGTTAATTCTAAATAAATGATCTACAAGGAATTTTCATCAAAATTAAAGATATAATTTTCTTGAGCATTTTTTTGCAAAAGAGTGGTGATAAAAAAAATCTAATTTCCGACTTGGAATTAGCGTAATAAATTGGTTTAGTACAATATACTTTGATATATGATCATTAAAAAATATTTCATTTTAGTGATATATTATTTTACTGTGTAATTCAGTATAAGATCAAATTTTATACGCCTATTAATTTGGAGATATTTAATTATAAAATGTTTTTTTGAAGTAGCGTAATTTTGAGATCTTTGTCTAAATTTCTAATATTTAAAGGTTTTTCCAGTATATAAAGAATAAAAAATGCTAGAAAAGTTATTTTGACGGGCAGGGTTCGAACTTTGTACTCCGAGCGTGTAATATTGTTGTATATTCATCGTAGTCACTGAACATTGAATGAATTTCAGCTAAATTTAACAATTCAAGCTAGTTCTAAAATTCAAAGTGGTTTTCTTAACTTTGAGGAGGCAAAATAATCAAAATAAGTTCAAATTTATATTTGATGTAAGTTAGATTCATGTAACTTTTGTAAAAATTGGTGGATTTATTACTATGACAAACTTTTGTAAGGTACTTTAAAATAACAAAAAATAAAATAAAATTGTGTCTCTTGACCTGGAAAAAGCGTATGATATGGTTTGGAAAAATAGAGTTATCGATATCCTATCTAGCTGGTCCATAGATGGCCATATGTTAATGTTCTTATATAACTTTCTTACCGACCGCACAACACAAGTTAAACTCGACAATGTACTTTCTGATCATACAAAAACAGAGAATGGACTACCCCAAGGATCGGTATTAAGTGTCACACTATTTTTAGTTGCCATCAATGACATTTTTAGCAACATACAGAAACCTGTTAAGTACTCGTTATTCGCTGATGATTGTAATATCTACTGTAGCGGAATCAACACCAAAACTACTGTAGACCTGTTACAAACTTCTATCAACTCACTATTACAATGGTCATCTAAAACTGGCTTTAAATTCTCACCATCAAAAACCCAATGCATAATTTTCAATAAAAAGAAAACTGATATGCTACACCGAATTCACATCAATAACATACCAATCGAATATAAAGAAAATACTCGTATACTTGGAATGATTTTTGACGCTAAATTTGCATGGAACAGTCATCTAAAAAAACTAAAAATAAATTGCAATAGTAAAATGAAAATCATTAAAACACTATCTCATTTCAAATGGGGAGCTGACAAAAACAGTCTCCTCCTTATCTATAAAGCACTAATATTATCTAGAATAGAGTATGGCTCAATCATCTATAACTCAGCTCAATCTAACACAAAACAAATCCTCAATCCAATACATAACCAGGCAATTCGACTTGCTATAGGTGCTTACCGTACAAGCCCTATAGACAGTATCCTATGCATATCAGGAGAACCCCCACTACAGACCAGAAGAAATAAAAACATCTTAAAATACGTGACCAAAAAACTTGCCTTCCCATACCAAACACCATATCAACTATTCAAATATCCTGCCCAAATAA
>NW_026099576.1:8792310-8824415 GCF_025091365.1 Daktulosphaira vitifoliae | reverse complement strand
AAAAAAAAAAAATAAATAAAATTTAGACACACAAAGTTATCTTGTTTTTTAACTACGGCAGCTATATTCACACAAATGATAAGATGACGATAAGATTTTTTTTTAAGTTATAGTACGTAAAATAAACTTTATTTTTAATATATTAAAAGCTCGGAACATTTTTAAAAGTTAAGTTGGAAAAGTAAACTTTTCATTTGAATCCTTTTTTTTTGGGCAGTTAAAGAGTCAGATATTAAACCTGATACAATTTGAGTTCTTTTGACGAATCGCTGAGAAAAATCGGTCCAGTGAGAGCTAAGAAAGAGTAGTGAAAGACACAAAAAAAAATTAACACATCATGTAAAATTAATACCCTCTTGTATTCGCATAGTAGCTAAAATACAAAACTTTATCAAAGTTTAAAATACCTTTAAAAACTTCATGTATGCTGCAAGTCATAAATATACAATATACATAAATATAACAATTACCTATTTCGATTACATATGCCAAATTGGATTGTCTTCGTTCCTTTAAATTATTTAAATATATATATAAAAAACCCAGCACAGTGGTGCCGTGGTATAGTTGGATCAAGTATAATGATATCTGACAGTGATTAAAATCACTATCAAAAATAAACGCTTCGATGCAAATCTTTAGATAGTGTTTAATTTTAAAAAAATTGGTGTTTTATTCCAAAAGCTACTTGATCTGCTGGTTCCTTATTAATATCTTGATTAAGATAAAGTATGTCGAATGAAAAAGGGTTTATTAAAAAATATTATTTCTCATAAAAAAATTGTGTGGATCCATTTTTTTTCAATAAGTTATAGCATTATAAAGTTAAATGTAATATAAAAAATAAAATCGAGAATTTTCACACGAAAATAGCATTCAGTAGCCATTTTCACCATGAAGACAAGTCCAGAGGTCAAATTTTTTTTTTTTAATTAAAGTATATTATATAAGCTTTAATTTAAGATATATATATAAAAGTGTCAGACTTTACGGAACACTTTCAAAAGATAAGTTGAAAAAGTTCTACTTTATATATGCATTTTTTATATTTGAAGCCTCCCCGTATATATGGTTGGGTTGGGTTAATATGTTCATTTTTGAAAAAGTTACGGCACATTTTAGTAAAAGAATTTGAAAAAATTTCGAAAATTAGCGATTTTTAAATTTGTAATTTTTTTGGAGATTTCCCTCATTTACGGGGAACGAGGGAATTTTTTTCAATTTTTAAGGGTAATGTCTTCGACTACATACGATTTGTGATCTTTTGACGTATCGTTGAAAGAAATCCGTTCGTTGAAAGCTGAGAAAAAGTGGTAACAGACACAAAAAAAACACATCACAGTAAAACCAATATCTTCTCAGCTTTGCATCGAAGCTAGAATAAAATTATGAAAAATATGTTTTATTNAAAACTAATATCTTCTCAGCTCGCATCGAAGCTAAAATGAGATTAAAATTAGTGAAAATGAATATGCTAATTAATTTCGTGCATTTGTATCTTTGATTGAATAAGAGTAAAGTAAATATTCGCCAAATCGAATTTCAATGTAGAATTATTGGTATAGAAGAAAAGCACTTTCAAGTTTGACCAACTTCAGACTTATGTATAGGTTGTTTCTAGTAGTGATTTAAAGTTTCATAAAATAACAGAAATTGAAAAGTTTTACTTAAATATTTCAAACTATTGAAATATATGTACAAATTAAATATGAATAATTTTAAACATAAATAATTATAAATAAACATATACAATTTTACCACTAATCACTATAAATGTCTATTAAATAAAGTAATATTAAATTTATGTATTTTTTACTTCATATTTAATAATACAATCAACTAATTTAAGTAAAATTTTCGTTCTCTCACATTCATAGTAAAATTATAAATATAAATATAAAATGGAGTACCTGTCAGAATTACTTAAAATTTGTATTTTAAATATTCCAAGCATTTTGTTCAAATTACATTTTTTTATTTAAAAATAAAGACATAGTTTCCTTAAAACAGTAAATAATTTTTATATTTAAAATAACACCTAAATAAATAAAAATGTAATAATACAATATTGAGACTTATTGTAAACTTTAAGCAGATTTTTTTTTTGTAATTAATATAATTCAATTATGCAGTATATTTTTCTTTATATTTCAGCTTATACAAAAAAAAATTATTTTTTTGTAAAAAATTTATACATTTTTATTTTTTTTTAAATTAAAAGCAATTTAAACACAAAAAAAGAAAAATAAATTCAGTACTAAGAAAATTTAGGGATTTAAATAAAAAAATACTTAAGTAAATTCTTCATTCTCTCAGATTTATATTAAAATTATAAATGTAAAAAAAGAGTACCTGCCAAAATTACTTAAAATGTTGATTTTAAATATTAGAAGCATTTTGTTTGATTTATTTTTTTTTTATTTAAAAATAAAGATTTTAAGGCAACTAACTCTTTATTCACAGTACATAAGTCATATATTTAAAATAACACCTAAATAAATAAAAATGTAATAATAAAATATCGACATTTATTTTAAGCTTTAAACAGATTTTTTTTCTATAACAGTTAATATAATTTAATTATTTAGTATATTTTTCTTCACAATTTTAGCTAATACGAAAAGATTTAATTATTTTTTAGTAAAAAATTTATATATTTTTTATTTTTTGGTTACTATCCTTAAAAATGTTTTTAATTAAGTTACCCGAAATTTGGGTTTTTTTACTTCACGCAATTTTATTTATTGAAGCATATTCTAGTACGCCAAGAAAAACAGCAATCATTAATCATTTTTGTGAAAACGATTTTTGGAAAAATTTATCTACCATACAGGAAGTGCGATATGGTAGAACTTATTATAGCTTAGAGAGTATTAATAGCATTGCCCATAAAGGATCAAGCAATGGTAAAGTACGTAGTGCTACATTATTCCTTAGTTGTCTATACGCTCAAGATTTAAGACAAATATTCTATATGGTCAATGATTATCAAAATATATGTAAAATAATTTTAGAAACAAAAAATAATCCCTATGAATGTACCATAAATTTATTGGGTATTATTAAAAAAATAACTTTATTGGCAACAGTCATAAAAGAATCATTGATTTCATTGGATGCATTATATCATATGCGACCCAACACAAAACAACATGATTACATATTATATGATTTTTTGTCACGTTTACAAAAAGTTGAAAACATTATTGTTCGTGATCCTCCGTCGAAAGATAATCCAAAATCTTGTGAAATTATCTTGAAAAATATTGATATTGTTTTTAATGCAATGATAATATATATTAGTAATGATATTAATGGCGACTTAGAAAAAAAATGTGTATTTACTACTGAAAATGATGATTCTATACCGCAAGATTGGAAGACAGTACATATTATACAAAATAAAATTTTTAATTTTGAATATTTGAATAATAAATTTGATGACGAAATTAAGAAGATTATTATAGAAAAGCTTTACAATTTACACTTCTATTTCAACAAAAATATTAATATGATTGATATAGAATTACCAGATGAAGTTCTCTATGGTAAGTTTTCAAAAGAAACATTTCATTTTGAAATATATTAACTTATTTTGAAACGATTCATAAGATAGTTAAAAATTGTTATTTTATATTTGCTTCAATTTCCATTAGTAAAAAGGTTAAAATTAAGGATATGGGCTAAGTTCGTATCCTGAAGCTTCAATTGAATCTCTTAAAAGAATAAATAACCATTAAAACTTGAAATTCTGTAGAAGTACTACTTAATATAATGAGACTATTGGTAATAATGTAATAAAAAGAAAATTGAGGGAGATGGTATATTGGAAGGGTTGTAAGTTATAAGGATTATATTGATTCAATCATATCAACTTAATCCTACCTCTCATCTACTATATTACATAAATATAGTGCATGTCTTACGACTATACTTACCTTGATATCCAGATGGACTTTTAGATAGATGATAAATTATGATGTTCCTTGTTGACGTCAATATATTATGTTAATTTAAATATGGTGAGAGCTGAGAAAAAGTGGTAACAGACACAAAAAATCACATTATAGTAAATCTAATACCTTCTTAGCTTCGCATCGAATATAAAAATACTAGTACGAGGGGAAACATACTGAGTTTATTTCTATGATTTGAATTAATTATTTTAAAAAATGTATAAGACTTATAATTAAGGTTAACAAATGTAACATAAATTTTACATTATTAACTTTAATATGAAAGAGTAAGAGTATGGGGTAAATAATGAGTGATAATGAGCGATGTGTTAATTTTCCTAGCCCTTTTATATTAAACTAGTTGGTAAGGTGATGAAGAGAAGCTAGTTTTTCTTAAAAATTTAACTATTTTAACCTGCCATT
Organism: Daktulosphaira vitifoliae; assembly: GCF_025091365.1. NCBI lineage: Eukaryota > Metazoa > Arthropoda > Insecta > Hemiptera > Phylloxeridae > Daktulosphaira > Daktulosphaira vitifoliae. The sequence continues at coordinate 8,820,036 of NW_026099576.1, read as the reverse complement.
GTTCGAAACCACAAATACGCTTATGGTAGTTAAAAAGATATACATTAATGTAAACATCGCTCCGAATGAGCGATATATTTGTAAAAAGTAATAAAATAATGGGCAGTCAGATAAGTATTTAAAATTTATAATTATTTATGCTGAAAAATTATTCTACAAGTTACTTGAATATTCTAGAAACTTATATTTTAATTCATTACTCTAAGCACATTTATATTGATTTTTTAAAGAATATCAATTAATTTAAAAAAGTTAAATTGTATTATATAAAATGTTTAATAAGTACCTTCTCCAATAAAGAGGAAGTCCTATCAATTTGAAATGTTTTTTTTATAAAAACTACATAGGATTAAATATATTAAAACAAGTTAGTAATAAATAGTTTCAATCTTACTAACGATAGGTTTTGACGAATAAATTTCTTATTACTTAATATTTAGAATAAAAGTGTAATGAAAGTTTTTCAGGACTAGAATAATTTAAATAGAGGTTATATTTAAAACCAACTTGAGGCACATCTTCAAAAAACATAAAATAATGATCTACCTAAGTAAATTACTTTGTAACTAAAATTCTACATAATTTTACCTATGAAATTATTTTCAGTGAAAAAGTTAAAAACTATTACGCCCTTAAATTGCGTGTGTAATTTAATCCCAAATAATAAATAATACATGTATATCATTATAGTAATCAAAAATCAGAAGTAAATATATACATACATTTAATATTACTTTATATCAATAGACAATTATAGTAAATTTTATAAGTTTATATTCAAAATATAAAATTATTCATATTCAATTTATACATATATCTAATTAATTTGAATTATTTCAGTAAAACTTTTCAAAAAAACAAATTGTAGTAATATAAATACCATAGGCATTTTCCTTTATTTTAATATACATTTTTTAAATATTTGACCCATAAAATTCAAAATAATGACTTTTACACAAAAAGTTAAGTTTTTCAACTTAACTTTAGAAAATGTTCCGGAAATACTGAAAGTTTTAAATATATGTTAAATAAAAAGGATATGTTACGTACTATGAGTTAAATTTTAATTCTATATACAAATAGCTGTCGTAGATAAAAAATATGAAATTTTTGATATTATATTTCATGTTTTTAAATTCTTGAAGCTTAATTGGAATTATATAATTATGATACATAGAAATAATATTAAATACATTTGTCATAAATTTCCAAAATAATAATAAAAAAAAAACAAAACATTTTATTAAACGTATTTCAAATCATATTTAAAATAATTACAAGTTAATATAAATAATAAATGAAATAGAATAGGCATGAGGCAGAAGAATAAAATCTGACACTGCTGGATTGACAACGTCTATTGGGTCAAGGAGATTAATTGTAATTTATACTATTGAATATAATAAAATGATTATTATTTCAATAATGCTCAAATGGGCCATTGTTATTGATTAATAAAATTGGAATATTTACCAATAAATTTTATAATTTTTATAACGTTTGTTAGATTTTAATAATAATAAGTCAATTTTTTTGTAACGAGATCATTTTTTATTTTATTAGATAATTAAATATTTATGTGACCATTTAAACAGTTCAAAACCACTTTTACAGTGTATAAGGGATGAATTAAAAAATAATTAATAATTTATAAATCGAAAAATATATAAAATTGAATAATACCATTAAGAATTTACTTAATACAATTATTATTTTAAGAGAGAAATCCAGTGGCTAATAATAAAATAATTACCTTGTATTTTACAACTTAAATTTTTATAATTTTTTTCATAAAATTAACAATGCTACATTATCAAATATCCATTTCATTATAAATTTAATTACTATGATATATTATAATTATAAAATATAAAACTTTTTTATTATTTATTAACAGTATTTATAGTATTTATTCATGAATTACATAAGTATATGTTTAATATTATAAATACATGTTTTGTGTTTTGAATCATAAAACTTATTAATGAAATTTATTTAAAAAATTGATTTCATGTGGTTATTGGAGTATTTCATAAATTCTTTCTAAAAAATTAAACACTATCTACAGATTTTCATTGAAGCGTTTTTGTGATAGTTATTTTAATTACTGTCAGAGTGATTTTTTTATCATAACCCACTCAATTAATTACAGAATAATAATAATTAAAAAATTTTTTTTTATTATTATCTTTAGTTACACATTATTCTTGAATTATTAACTATGTAATACTTTTTAAGTTCATCCCTTATGCCTGGTAAGGGTGTCAACTTTGTTTTTTTAAATGGTAACACATATTTTTAATTTAATAAAATGTTTGACTTTTTAATTCAATAGTAAATGACATATGAATTTTTAATATAACTTTATTCGTTTATTAGATATGAACATTTAAAGTTTCAAATTTTTGAGTTAGTATATAGGTATAATACACAAGGGTTTACAAATACAGGTAGCTAATGGATTTTTTATGACATCGATATTAGCAGGTACACAGCATTGTTATTATCAATGATAGTAAGGTACATTGTTGTGAGTTTATAAATACACTAACTGACAATACAAAAAGTATATCTATTGATAGTCATAATTGATAATAAACAATCCGTGACTGTGATAGCAATATCATAAAAAACCAATATCATAAATCACCCTGTATACTGTGATGCAACCTCACTGTGTCAAAACTTCATTGTGCTACAATTATTTTTATTTTCTATTATAAATAAAACCCAGTGGATTGGTGCAATGGAACTAAAAAAAAAGTATAGTTTATAAATAGTTTGATTTTAATATCATTATTATTTTTTAGTTACACCAAATAACTCAGACATGTCAATATTTATGGAAAAAGGTAATTATCATCATATATTTATGAATTTTTGGCATACAAGAAATATTTAATGTCATTTTGAACTTTGATATAATTTTGTACTTTTATTTTCAATTAAAAAAAAACCAGCACAATAGGGTCACTGAATATCGGGGAAGCGGCTCATTTGGGACAAAATGAGATCATTGCCGTCGCTAGTTCTTGCGTGACTCATGCAAACCTATTAACTGCAAAATGTGATAAAAACCTCTCATTTTCCAAAATTTAGAGAGTTGCAAGGAAGGATAGATTTATTTCTTTATCCATTAAGGTCTCTACATTTAAATTATGATTTAACTCAAAAAGTTTTAATTGTTGATTTTAAATATTAAATTAAGTTTATAGTATTAAAGAGCATTAAAAAATTATGTTTTTATCCCTCACCCTCCTACAAACGAAATTTTTGCTACGTGCTAATAACTGCAGTTAAATTTCAGCTTCGATTGAAAGCTACTACCGTAATAATTTCATCAAGATGTTTTTTGGTGTGTCTGACTTGTTGATCAAAAAATTATACGAGCTCAAAATTTCTCCTTATTATTTTTTTTTTTATAAAAATGTCTAAAAAAAATTGTATTTATTGAAAATAGCCGACTCTTTTTTTTTTAATATCAAAATCGACCACAATTATTTAAAATGAATTTATTATTTAATAAAAATTAAACACTAAAAATTCTTAAGTTTCTTTACGCTGTCTGCCAGCGTAATATTCGTTAGCGCATAGGCTTACAAATATATTCCAACCTAGTATACCTTAATTTAGAAAAATATTATGTTGCAACCTTTACTTCTTTTGCGAACGCGATGTTCTTTAAAACAAAGACATTAAGCTATCCAACAAGAAAAATGCATAATAAATGTTTACAACAAAATATTTAGAGTTGAGCTGGGTTTACTGTTAAAATAAATTACCTTTATTTAAAAAAAATGTTATGTTTGAAATATTGATTGACATTTATTTTTTCATTATAAGAAAAATAAAACATTATTATCTAATGAAGAAATAAATTTTAATTGAAAGATTTACTAAAACAAAATCTTGAATATATTTCAAATTTCATTTAATTTGAATAGTTTTTAAGTCCAAATTAATTTTAAAAAAGACCCAGAGTGTAATAAACTTGAGAAGAGTGTCGCAGATTTTATCTATTTTGACTTTGCAGAAAGAATTTTTGTAAATAGGAAAACATTGGGTTTTATAGTTAGAAGATAGTGTAGCGATCCTAAGCTTGATCTTGAAAACTGAAGATCTTTATTTATTATTAAATATAATTGGCTGGATTTAATTATATCACTACACATAGGCTTTACTTTAAATCTGTACAATAATCAGATTTTATCCCCTGGTTAATTGATTATTTTGTATTTTAAAAGAGGGAACCTTATGCCACTAATAATATATAATTGTTTTTTTTATCCTTTCCCCCTAGGATAATGTACAAAATCCTTATATGGATTTACACGATCATAAGAGATATTTTAATGAACTAATTCATTGATTCAATGAACTTTTTTCATTAAATATACGTACCTCTTTTTTTCAGTGTGGTCTCTTTTGTATATCAAAATTTTTTCAACTTAATTATTGAAAGTGTTCCGAAACGTCAGAACAATTTTTAATTTTTTTTCAAGCTTTTATTTTTGCACAAATACATTCAAGTATTTAATGATAATAGATTTAATTACTGTCAGATTTGAGTTTATAATGAAGTTTATTTCGGATCATATAGAATTTTTTTTAAATGTATGTAAATTAAATGAAAAATATTAAGCAGGCAATTATTTATTAAAAAATCTAAAAATAGATATCTACGCATCAGCAAGATCTTAACTATGCTATTTACTTATCGATAAATATTTTTAATTTGTTTTTAAACATTTTTATAATATAATTTTTTTTTAGTTCTGTAAACAAGTAAACATATTAAAAACAAATTCAAATTTAAATTTTAATTAATTAAAAAACAATATTATAATACACCATGCAAACTAACCATTTAATTCTAACATTGTAATTAAAAGCTTTCACTATTAAATAATTTAATGATTATTTATATTATATAGAACAAAGAAATAAATCAAAATCTGAAGTAGCAGAATTATTGAACTTTCTTAAAGCAGGTAATATTTTTCAATAATATATGTTCATAAATAAATTTTCATGTTGAAAGTTTTCATTTCTGTCATTCTTTTAGTTGGACACTGTAGTTAAATTCAATAGGATGTTCAAAACTATGAAAACAAATCAATTGTTACGAAAATTGAGAATAATAGAAACCCTTTTCCTTACTTATTGACAATACACAGGGTGTCATATCACATATTACTGTGAAGGTGTTATATCACCATTATTGTAAAAAATATTATAAAATAAAACACAAAAAGCGCACTAGCGACTGATGAATTGGCAATGATTCTAAAACTATTTAAACTCAAAGGATCTTGCTATAGTGGTTAGTCGACTCTAGTATATAGCCTTATAGGCCAGTCAACGAAGGAAAAACGGCGGAAAAAATTCCCAACCAAAATTTTTTTTTTTTAAAAGTTGAATTAGGATATGTATAATGACATACTAAAAGTCCTCATCGATTGGACTTGAGCTTTTTTTTTTACAGCCTCGCAAAAGTTCAAAAATATGAGCTTTTTTAATTTTCTCAAAAAATATTTAACTTACAAAAAAAAGTTTCGTATGAAAGTTGTTTAAAAGACAATTTTAAACAAAAAAGGTATCTTATATTTTTTCATTTAAACAAATATTTTTCGAGTTACATTACATTTAATATGAGTACTAAAATTTATTTTCAATTTTTTTCCATTTTACGATTAATTTTTATCATATTATTCTTACATCAGACACAATGGTACAAATGGTTATATGTGTATGTATGAGTTTATTTATTTATAGTATCATTATAGTGTAGTTTATATTAAGATATAACCGATAGTGTAGGTAATTGATTTGACGCTAATTACAGACTGAATTTTATCTTAACAAAAGACGTTAGGTTTATCGATAATATACTTGTATAACAGTAATTTTTCGTCTTACAGCTGTGAGATAGTAATAGAGCAAATATTTTGTGTTAAATTAGTTTTGGGTTAAAAATTTTTTATAATTTTAAAATATGTCTTATATCACTTGCTGTATTTGTGAAAAAACTCGAGGTGACTTTGTCGAAGTTAAGCAAAAAGGTTTATTGAGTCTTTTAAAGGCTAGTGAAATGCGTGGAGACAATAAATTTAAAAACATTAGTGGCACGTTAATGGCACATATAGAATGTAGAAAATCATATACACGTAAATGTACCATTATAAGTGACCTGAAACAAACAAGTGCTTCTACTTTTATTGATACGACATTACCACCTACACCTACCAAAAATAAAGTACGATCATCTCAGTCTCTTCAACTTAAAAGTAAGTGTTTATTTTGCTTTGAAATTATACCAGACAATTTCTCGGATATTCAAAAAAAGAAGCCTGTAGAGTGTAGAGAAATTGTGTGTACTGTAACTAGTTTAAACGTAGGCCATTCTATTATTACTCAAGCTAAACAACGAAATGATTTATGGGGCAAAGAGGTTGAAAAGCGTTTAGCTAATGTAATTGATCTCGTAGCAGCTGATGGTAGATATCACAAACATTGTTTTGTTAATTTTTTCAAATCATCATCTAGAGTCAATTTAAAAAGAGGTAGACCGCAAAATGAGGACATTAAAATAGTAATGGAAAAAATATATTCTATATTAGAAAATAGCGAGGAATGTCAATTTTCGATTGAAAATGATATATTGCCTTACATTGATGATGATTATGTGCCCGACGTAAAAACTATTCGTGCAAAATTACTTGAAAAATATGGTAAAAATATTATCTTGAGTTCCGCAAATAAAAAAACCACAACTATATGTTTTCGAGGTACATGTCAAAATATATTGACAAAAAATTGGTATGAAAATCGAAAGTTTAATAAAGAGGAAGAGAGACAAAGAATTGTAGAGGCCGCGGCAGTAATTATTTTAGAAGACATTCGCTCACAAATATATGACACAAGTTCTTACCCAGCACCAAATGAATTTTTAGAAAATGTTGATTGTGTCATTCCAAAAACATTGAATATATTTTTAAATAAAGTAATACTGAGTAATAAGAAAGGTGATAAAACACAAATATCAAAAAAATGTACTGCCATTGCTCATGCTATAATGTCAGCGACAAGACCTCGATCATTTCAATCTACTATTCAAATGGGTGTTGGTATATACCTCCATAGAAAATTTGAATCCAAAAATTTAATAAATATTTTATCTAGTCTAGGACTTTGCTCAACTTACCACGATATTATTAAATTTGAATCGTCTTGTTTAGTTTATCCACAAACTAATATTTTTGAAAACTCTTTCAGCCAATTCGTATTTGACTATGCTGATTTTAACTCATGTACTATCGATGGTTTAAATACTATTCATATAATGGGTGGTATATGCTGTTCTACACCAGCAACATCAGTTATTCCTAATGAACCTATACTCCTAGTTAAAAAACTTCCATCTTCAAATGAAATAAGCAAGTATGGTCAAGTACCCATTTTTTATTATGAAAAACAAGTTGAAAGTGGATTAAAAAATGTTGAAATTCAAGATCTCAACCAATTGGTTACATTTTTAAAAACTACAAAATACCTACAACCTATTGATGTTTTATGGGCCTGTGGAAAATATATAAAAATTAAAAATTTGAGTGGTTGGAATGGCTATATGGAAAATGTGAGTCAAATTTTGCCTATAGACTATTCACTTTCACAAATAACTTTTTTACCATTTGTAAATTTACCAGCTCATAGTTATGATGCAATTTCAACAGTACTCCATTTTGCAGTAAAAAAATCAAATGAAATCAATCAAAAAACTACATTTGTTACTTTTGATTTACCATTGTATATTAAAGCAAAAGATATAGTTCATACTTATCGTAAAGAACTTTCAAACGTCATTGTTCGACTCGGGGGCTTTCATTTACTGATGTCTTTTATGGGCTGCATTGGGTATCTAATGTCAAATAGTGGACTTCAGGAAATGTTAAATACTATATATGCACCAAATTCTGTAGAAAAACTACTATCTGGTCATGCCTATTCGAGATCTATCCGAGCGCATTCATTAACGCATTTAGCTTTGTCAAAACTTATTTTTGAAAGAATTGATCTAACTGAAGATGAGCGAGTTAAAGTTCAAGAGTACTTTAATAATTACTTTGTGGATCCCACAAGTATGGAAAAAACAAATGAAGACATAACTTTTATTTCTATAACTAATAAATTTATAACCGAAGTTAGTTTAATTAAAAATCTAAGTCCAACAGCTGCGTTATGGATACAATATTTTGAAATGGTTACATTAATGAAAAAGTTTATTCAAGCCGAAAGATTAGGTGACTGGTGTCTACATTTAACTTGTTGTAGAGACATGCTTCCTTATTTTCAAGCATGCGGTCACATTCCATACGCTAAGGCTACTTATATGTATTTACAAGATATGCTTACATTAGAGAATAAAATGAATACTGCAGAATATTCAAAGTTTGTAAATAAAAGTTACTTTACTATTCGTCGCGTAGATAAAACTTGGTCTGGTATATGGACAGATATGACGATTGAACAAACTCTTATGCGGACAATGAAAACAGCTGGTGGTCTAACACATGGTAGAGGTATGACGAATAGCGTAATAAATAAATGGATTTTGAGTATGCCTGTTTTAAATAATATTTGTGCTAACATTGAAAATTTTGTAAATCTTTCTTCCAGTACAAGCGAACAGCACATCGAACTACGTGAGTCTAGGATATCTCGTGATGATAGTGATGTTGAAAAAATTGTCAAATGGTTTTCATTAAATTATCCATTCCCAAACAACAATTATATTATGTCAATTGCCACCGGAATTTCTGGTAATGATAAAGTAAATTGTCATAAAGCGTATGAAATTGGTCTTGTTTTAGTAAATTCAATGGTGGGTAATAACTTTCATGATATAAAACTTAAAAGGTCAAATAAAGTTATAACTCTAGCTTCAATAACTTCTGGTATTAAAATTAATAATGAAATAATTAAAGTAAACCCATTACTACTATTTCAACGAATCGCTATTTTAAAAAAAAGTGATGAAGAACTTTTGTCATATCTTCAATTTGAACTCGCACCTTTCCCTTTGGCATTATTTGATGAAAACGGTCTTAGAAAAACAAAAAAATCTGCCTTATATGATATTTTACAGCACATACCTTTAGAAAGTTTATATATTACTAGTGCAAAGTATGTAATTGATGGAGAATTTCTCCTCCATAAAGTTATTTGGCAAATGTATCAAACATTTGAATTAATTTGTGAATCTTATGTTACTTATTTAAAAAAACACTTTGGTACTGATGTAATTGTTGTGTTTGATAGTTATCAGAATAATGTAAAAAGTATAAAAAGTTCAAAGCGACAACGTCGAAGGTTAAATAAAAAATGTGCTGATGTATTTTTTGAAAGCCATATGGTTGTTCCTGTTTTAAAGGACAACTTTTTATCAAATGATAATAATAAAATTAGATTTATTGAAATGCTTAAAACTAAATTAGTATGCAATGAATTTGTTGTTAAAATAGCAAATGATGATGCTGACACATTAATTGTTAACACTGCAATTAATGTGTCTAGTTATCATCCTAAAGTTATCGTGGTTGGTGAAGATATTGATTTATTAGTACTTCTCATCGCTTTAACTCCTAGTGAAAATAATATATTTTTTTTAAAAGCAAGCTCCGGTAATGAAGAAAAAAAAATGTTTAGTACTGAATTTATACAAAAAAATAATCCTTCATTGATCAATAAAATACTATTTTATCATGCAATAAGTGGATGTGATACAACGTCAGCCTTATTTCAAAAAGGAAAAAAAAAAGTGTTCAAATTTTAGAAAAACGAGAGGACATAAATTCAATTATTTCAATTTTTAATAGACCTAATTCATCTCATGATGAAATTGCTCAAAATGGTATTCAGTGCTTCTTATATTTATATGGAGCACCTGAAAATGAAAAATCTTTGAATAAACATCGTTTTAATTTATTCACAAAATTTGCAACGAAAAATAAAACTAATCTTGCTTCACTCCCTCCAACAGAAGATACTGCAAGACAACACTCTTACCGAGTTTATTTACAAGTGCAGTTATGGTTAGGTCGCAAAAAAAATCCCGAAGAGTGGGGGTGGGTTTTTCAGAATAATATTTTGTCCCCAGTTACAACATTGAAAGCTCCAGCACCCGACCAAATACTTAAAAGCATATCATGCAGTTGTGCCAAAGGTTGTGGTAAAAATTGTGGCTGCCGAAAAACTGGACTTATATGTTCTATTATATGTGGACATTGCAAAGGTCAATGGTGTACAAATTCAGTAGAAATAGAGATTGAAGATGAAGAAGATTGTACTTTTGTTGAAGATTTATTCGATCAAAATTTGGAGAAGGACAATGAATAACAAATATAAAAAAAATTGAAAATTTTAATACTCTTATCATTGTGTCTGTTGTAAGAATAATATGATAAAAATTAATCGTAAAATGGAAAAAAATTGAAAATAAATTTTAGTACTCATATTAAATGTAATGTAACTCGAAAAATATTTGTTTAAATGAAAAAATATAAGATACCTTTTTTGTTTAAAATTGTCTTTTAAACAACTTTCATACGAAATTTTTTTTTGTAAGTTAAATATTTTTTGAGAAAATTAAAAAAGCTCATATTTTTTAACTTTTGCGAGGCTGTAAAAAAAAAAGTCCAATCGATGAGGACTTTTAGTATGTCATTATACATATCCTAATTCAACTTATAAAAAAAAAAAAATTTGGTTGGGAATTTTTTCCGCCATTCGCTAAAATTACTCCTTCGTTGACTGGCCTATTATGCTTTGTGTCATTCATTAATCTCAGAACTCGGTTGTTGCTGCCCAACTTACTGTTTAATATCAAGTCTTTGTTTCATTCCTCTTGACGCCTTTACCTACTCTCGTCCTCTATATTTCAGAGTACTTGTGTTTTGCACTTCGTCTGCACCTCATACTTAGGTGTTGCCCTTATTTTCTTCCTATAACAACAGCCTTTCGATACCAACAGTAATTCCAGCGTGTCAACCGCACACGGTGACTACTGTTCTATATGTATTATTTCCATTATCACAATCTTCAGTCTCTCATCCATCACTCTTCTATTAGTAGTTGGTTTTGTATTAAGGCATAACTATTATATATAACTCCAAACGGATAATTTAGCATCTTTAGAATAAATATCTTTAATACTTATAAAAATGATTGAGTAATAAAATTACTACTTCTATTGTTAACTAATAAAAAACTGTTTGTTTTTCTTGCTTTTGAATTTTGAATAATCGAGTTACGTGATTTTATGATACAGACTACAATATATTGTTAATTTGATATTTTTCTTAATATTATGTCATCTAAAAATAAGTAAAAAGTTATAATTTTTATTTATTTATTTGATTGATTCGTTATAAGACATTAATATTTCACATAAATTACAAAATGTAATGTTAAAAGCAATAAAACTAAATTTTCGTCGGTTTCATGTCAAGTAACTGACAAAACTTTGAGAAATATAAAAAAAATGAAAATTATCCACGAGTAGTTACTATCTAATCTAAATAAATGTTATTATTTTGAAAATATAAAGTCGAAATCGATTTTTTAAAATTTTTAAAATCTAAATTTCGATTAATTTTCTATTTAAAAATGTTATTATTCCAGCATTAACTGTGNATTTCGATTAATTTTCTATTTAAAAATGTTATTATTCCAGCATTAACTGTGGACAAAAATTTATCTAACGAGAAGTTCGAAATTGCAAGGCTAATACCTGAAAACTCATCTGATTCATCTGACTCATCTGACTCATCTGATTCATCTGACTCATCTGACTCATCTGATTCATCTAAGCCCAGATATAAAAAAATTAAAGATATAGTAAGATAATATATTTCTTATTTAATATCAATTCATATTTTCATCCCAAAAAATGTTTAGTAATTACTAACTGCGAAGCATATCAGCAAAATTTACAATATTTATTTTATAATTTTACAGGGAAACCAATAAAATGTATATGTTCAAGTCCTAAACAACTAATTATAAACATAAATTTAATTTTTAGCTTTGAAAATAATGATACTTGCACCATAGTTAAAATAATAAAAAAAATTGTAATAAAATGTTTTCTTAAAAATATAATTTTTTTGATTTCCATTTCCATTTTCACATATTTCTTTAAACTATGTGGTCTATTTAGAAAGATAATTATTTAATTAATTTTTCCACCAATTTTTTTATTTAAGTTTATTTTTATTTTAAGTTTAGTGTTTCTTGTATATCTAAATTTATACATAAGTTGTCACAAATATATTGTAATGCACTAATAAATCATTGGCCAAAATTATGTATTAATTTTATAAAATAATATGTAATACAAATAAATTTAATAAAGAGATAATAATAGTGATGATGACATACTTTTGTAGTTACACATATACAGGGTGGCCCACCACTCACTGACAACTTAAATAACTTTTGATCCAGTTAATATTTTTAGCTGATTTTTTTTTTAAATAATAGTTATACGTTAGGTCTATAGCTATATCTCAATAATTAATTTTTTTACATTTTATTAAAAATATTAATTATTTTTAAATTTTAAATAAAATGTAAAAAAAAAATCTAAGATAGCTATTTTGTAGAGTAGAATTTAAGAAAAATTTTAGTAAAAAAATATCTTATTAATATTCAGTAGTAAATATTCTGTAGCGTTTTGAAGTTTGTAAAAATTTGAATTTTCATGTACTATTTTACGGTTATAAACATTGAAATACGTATTGAGAAAAGGACAGAAGAAAACGCTATCTTTTCATGATTACTGTGTATACATATGATGATAGTGTGTATACATTACAAACTTGGCATAAATACCATGATAAGAAATTAGATAAGGCAATTATTACTTATCACTCTCATTCAAAAGTATATTGAAAAGATAGCGTTTTCTTCTGTCCTTTTCTCAATACGTATTTCAATGTTTAATACCGTAAAATAGTACATGAAAATTCAAATTTTTACAAACTTCAAAACGCTACAGAATATTTACTACTGAATATTAATAAGATATTTTTTTACTAAAATTTTTCTTAAATTCTACTCTACAAAATAGCTATCTTAGATTTTTTTTTTACATTTTATTTAAAATTTAAAAATAATTAATATTTTTAATAAAATGTAAAAAAATTAATTATTGAGATATAGCTATAGACCTAACGTATAACTATTATTTAAAAAAAAAATCAGCTAAAAATATTAACTGGATCAAAAGTTATTTAAGTTGTCAGTGAGTGGTGGGCCACCCTGTATATCATTTGTTACAAAACTGCCAAATAACACGTTATTACACGGTGATATAATTTTCTTACAAACTATTTGTACTATTTGTTTCTTTATCATTTTTTCTTGATTTTTCATTACTTGTGTTCATTAGAAAATTAATGAATGATGTTTAAATAAAATATTATTGATTGTTCTATTAATATATAACTTTTCATCTTCCTTCTCCCCCTAGTTTAAGGTTCAATATCCAAGGTGCTTAGGTATTGCCTTTGGCTTGCCTTAAACAATAGTACACCATCCTCGGGTTCTTTTAAAGTTAGACTGGTTAAATATTTAGTTTAGCTTACTATGTAAGAGTATAAAGTAATTAGACTAGAGTATAAATTAATTAGTAGCGTACGAAACAGGTTCGTGCATGGACAAACCATTTACTTACGTTTATATCGAAAATACAATCCACTAAATTTTAAATCCATAAAATCAGTTTCTAAAATAAAATAAAATTGAATTCTACGGATTAAACCCAGGCCCGTTGCGTTGCGCTACAGTGTCGGTTGGATCGGGCTCTACGGGGCTACGAAACGTCGACACGATTGCAGTTTCCCTAGCTCGGGGAATCTAATAAACGAATAAAGTTATTTTAAAAATTCAAATGCTATTTACTATAAAATTAAAAACTTAAACATTTTATTAAATTTAAAATATGTGTTCCCATTAAAAAAACAAAGTTGTCACCCTCACAAGGCATAAGGTATGAATTTAAAAAGTATTATATAGTTGATAATTTCTGAATAATGTGTAACTAAAGATAACCAAAAAAAAAAAAAAAATGTTTATTTTATAAGTAATTAAGTGGGTTACAATAAAAAAATCATCCTCTATAGTGCCACTTCTTTGACTTAGATTTCTAACTGAAATAATATATTTTATGTGACTATAACTATGAAAATTTAATTTAGAACTTGTACTTTACTATTTTTTCCAAATAAATATAGAAATTTTAACATATATAAAATAACATTATGTACCTTAATTTGCAAAAAGAATAAATTTCTATTTCAAATAATATAAAAAAGTTAATTTAAATCACAGAAAAAATGTGGTTTGAATTAATTGGGTAAATAATAGAAAATTAAATAAAATGTTATTTTTTGTTTAATGTTATATTTATATTCAAAAAAATTAATGTATAAGAATACACTTTTAGCAAATTAATATGATTTTTTAACAATTTATATTGAATAAAATTTTTTATTATGTAAAAATTGATTGTTGTACAGCATAGTAATATACATCAAAATGATAATTTTTATTTTTGTTATACTCATCGCATGTTCAAACTTTTCAGTTGCGGTAAATCATACATATATGCATTGCAATTTTTCTAAGTATATGTTTAATTATTTCAAATACAGTGAGCAATATCTATTTAGCTTTGATAATACGATTTCTGAAACTCAACTATCTACCTATGGAATGGCAATCAAAACTCACGATGAAATCATAATGATCATGTTAGAAACATTACGAGAAATTAATAATGTGTTTTGTGCAGAAGATTTGACAATGATTAATTTATACTTGAACAATGTTTCGGGATCCTTAAATATGATCGCTAAAAACGAAAATGGTGAATTTAGTAGATCTGAAATTTCTAAAAATTTACTCAAAGGATATAAAATAATTCACCAATCAATTGTTGAACGATTAAAGTATTTTATTGAATATAAATGTTCCAATGTATCCTTTGAAAATGATTTTATACTGTATACTAATTTAATAAAACCAATTGAATATAGCCCGGAAAATTTACATTGTATATTGGAACAGCTAAGAAATAAAATCATTAACAACATGAAACAATATTTAACTTTAAAAGATATATTTGCAATAGAAAACAATCCAATATTAGAAAATTATAATGTCATTATGAAACATTTAGCGTTAGCATATGAAAGTAAACAATACAATCGTTTTCATCCAAAATATTTTTTGTTTTATGACTTAATGGAGAAACGTCCTCATGTTTTTGAACTAGATCTCGCGTCAGGCTCCCAAGCAAAACAAAGAGTCACCTATAATGACGATGGCCAACTGAGCGACGTTTTAGACGAGCTGCGATTTACACCAATTTTAAAAAAAAGTGAAAACAATTATCGAATAAGGTTATCAGATATATTTCGATTTATCAAATATGATTTTAATTTGGACAATATACAGACATTTCACATACTGCTTAATACAGCAACAACACGGCCTATTTTCTTTGCTTTGCATAATTATTTAACATTAACCACAATTTTTATAAAATGTCATAATATAGAAATACAACTCTATTTAAAAGATAAAATAATTAAAATGGGTGAGTGCATCATTAATATTATGAATGTATTATTGGATTTAAATTTATTTAGAAATCAATATTCAAAAAAAATAAGATATCTATTTAATAAGTCAATCAATATTATTTCGTTTTTCAAAGAACGTAATGATTTTTTTAGAAATGAAGAAGTGCCAAAAGTAATAAAATCAATTGATTTGTTTATGAGCATCCATTTTTTAAGTTTAAAATTTTGCTACTTAGATAAAGTATACACTGTAGAAGATAATATCACAGAAGTTTATAATTCAACAGATAAGAAAATAAATGCACTAGCAATATTTACTGAAAAATTAAAAGAATATCAATATTGCTTTGAAACTGCAGAAAGTTATATACCTTTAACGAACTTAAATTTAAAACTTACATATAGAAATGTCATAAAAAATATTTTACCGTATGGTAAGTAAATGAGTTATTTAATAATTTTTTTGTGGACTTGGATTGAAATATATCGTTTCATTTTTTTACTACATGAAATAATTATAAATTATAGTTTGAGACTTTATGCATTTATAAAATTTATTTTAGTCATCCGTATATATAAATGATAAATAGATATATGTGTTTTCTTTTCTTGATGATAATCAATGTACATCTCATGAAATATTTTTAAAAGTGTAGGTCATACTCTACACTTTTTTCTTTTTAAAAGTTAATAGTATCTAATTTTTTGTATTTTATAAAATTAGACTTATTAATCTTTTCTTATATTCCTTTTAAGTACTAAGTAGTATATTACTACCTTTTAAGTAGTATCCCTTTATTAGTATTTCCATTCGATAGTATTTCCAAACATATGTTTTATTAGCTCAAAAAAAAAAAAAGAAAAGAAATTATTTAGCTATGAAAATTGTCATTTTCGTATAGTTATCATATAAATACTTGCTTAACTCGGCGTTATACGATTTGTCCAGACAATTGTTCTTCATTGAATGAACAGCGATCAAAGTAAACAAATTCTCAATTAAAAAAAAATCTATTTTTAATTTTTGATAATGATTCGGAACATCTGCATTTTTCAAAACTATATCAAATTAAAGATTATTAACTACCATATTTCGAAATAGGTCTTCTTTTTCTATTGTCTTACATAGAGACCCAAAATTTCCCAAAATTTTGAAATCCAGAAAAAAACTGAAAAAAAAAATAGTTTTTTTACTAACTTAAATATAATATATTTATCAGTTAATTAACATCATAATATGATTTAATTAAAATATTAATTATAAATAAATATAAAATATTAATTACACTAGTTTACAACAAAAATGACCTATGACTTATGATAGTCATTTTTTATGTAAAATCGTCAAGCAGAAGTAACAATCAACATCGTGACACATAGGCTGTCGCCAAATTGTTGGTACATCAAATGTTAAGTATCGTCTAAAGCGAATGAAAATTTTTAAGATTTTAGTTATTTTATACATAAATAATATAAAAAATTTCAAAAATATATATATTTTTTTACTTTGCGCAGTCATCCACATTGTTAATCCAGTTTTGCACGTGTTACAAAAGACATTTGGCGTCCACCATTCACTTAAGTTCTCTGGAGAAATATTAAAGTAAAAACGATACGTTTCTTGATTGCTACTTCTGCTTGACTATATAAGAATATAGTGAATCGCCCGAATCAAGTAATCATGCCGACTGTATGACTGACATTAGTTTTAAACTTGTTATATGAATTATTTAAATATTATAGAAAAAATGAATATATTAATAGAAATTAGAACGCTTCTATGACCAAAATAAATTTATCCGTTTTATTTCAAATGACAAAAGGTACAGTGCTACCAATTAGTGATGAGCAGTGAGGCCAAGGCGAAGTTTTTTTGTTCGTAATTCTAAATTTCATTTTGAAGGAAATAACCTTAGGTTATTTAAAAAATCGAAATTTTGTTTTGAAAAGTAATATTGTGAGTAATTTGTCTATATTTTACAAAATAAAAGCATCGAATTAAAAAACTCTGATATTAGGAAATTTGTTTTATTTTTCAATCGCGCATAACTTCATTTTTTTATCAATTTTACAAAATAATATATCATTTTCTTTGTTATGTATTAGAGTATAACGTCTATTAAAATTATTGTTGATAAATTTATTTTTTATTGGTGTATTTTACGTAAAACTCTGAATTTTTTCTGACATTTTGAAAAAAATGATAAAAATTTAGTGGTAAATTTGTAGATAGCAAACGACAAAAAAGTCAAATAAAGAATTGTTTAAGATAATAGTTATAGATAATTTAATATTGTTTAATTTTATGTAAAAAAAATGAAAATCGGTTGATTGCAATTAAAGATATTTAGAATATAATGAAAACGTTTTTTCGCGATACACGAAAAACGCTAATTTCGCAATAACTTAAAAACTGTTCTACTTCTTGTATTTTGGACTTCATTTTCGGACTCAGTGGACGATTTTACATAAAAAATGACTATCATAAGTCATAGGTCAGAAAATTTTTTTTTATTTGTAAACTAGTGTTATCAATTAAAATACATTTATAAATTGTCTAATATATTATGTCAGACAATTATTAAAAAATAGATCATATTTGGTAATTTTATTTTTTATATGTAACATGTTTAATAAAAAAAAGAAACATACAATTTGAATTAGGAAAATCCTTACTTTAAAAACAGAACTAACAACTTTTTTTACTATACAATGAATTTTAAATAACATTAAAAACATAACTTATCAAATATTTAACATAAAATTAAACAAAACAAATACTATTGCATAGCTAAATAAAATATATCAATATTACCTGCATATTTGCAGTTCGTTCCTCTATCCGCAACCTGAGGACGCATCCGATTCCCCGAGCTAGAGAGACTGCGCTCGTGCCGAAATTTCGTAGCCCCATTGAGCCCGATCATACCGACACTGTAGCGCAGCGAAACGGGATCAATTAATATTGTTAGACATGTTGCATTATTAATCTTGATTTTAACATTATTCAGAACTCATTTATATTCAATATTTAGTAAAGGTCCACCAATTGAATATGGTGAAGGTATTATAAATTTAGGTTTTAGGCTATTAAAGAAAGATTTCCAATAAGTAGTATCAAACATAGATAGTGTTCCTCTTGAATGGTATACAGTACGAACAAACTGAGTATCTAAATCAGGGTGGTCCAACCCGCACCCTCGAAGCCTTTTTTTTGGCCCTCCCCTACAGTTAAAATAATTATTTATTTTATTAATTAAAAATTAAAGTCACAATAATATTGCAACAAAATCAAGATATGATCGTATAAATTTTACATTTTATTGTTTTATATTTAAAATTTATGCTATAAAACGTAGGAATACGATGGGAGTTCCCGGGAGTGGGTCATATCGCAATAAGACGCAATGGACGGCGTGAATTCTATTCACAATCGCGAGCATTAAATATTTCTCTAAACTTAATCTAATCAGTAATTATTAACCAGTCGAGCCCGTTTGTTCGTGTACCCGTGTGACAGTGTCCGGCGTCCGTGTTATTACCGTATAAGTATAATATGTTATGTCTCCCTCGACATTCCAAACCGTTTTCTCTTTTACCGTCTTTATAAACTATTTTTCTTTTTCCCCTTTGAATTTTCAACATCAGATTCTCGATTCTTGGTTAAGCCTGTACACATGGCTGGTAACACTTTATTCTTTAAACTTTTTTCGTTTCTAACTACCTTATTTCCTCTCACGTGCTGTCCCCGTAACATTCAAGATAGGACAATTCGTTTATTTTCTGTTCAGGACGTTTTCTTTTTTTGACAAAATTTTACACCGGTTGTTGACCTGACGCGATTTCATAAGTCGCATCTTACGACTGACAGAGAGGCCATGGAAGTATTCATACTTCTTATCCACAGAGATAAGGTAGTGCAGTACTGTAATATTATTATTATTTCAAATATATTTTGATGATAAAATCCATGTAACTTCAAATATTAAAATATTTTCTTTTTAATAAAAACATTGGTACTGTCATTATTTATTTTTATGTTATAATACTACTACGCGTTAAAAATTTCTATTAAAACAAAACACATTTTAAATTATTATTTATTTTATTTTAAAATACTAAAAATATTCTGTAATAATTTAACGCTTTAGCAGGCGCGTGCCTATTTTTAACGTTTTTAACGTTCATAGTCGCGTGAGGGTCTATCAGACCCCATTTCTAAAAAAGTATAAAATATGTATAAAAAAATTCATTTTTTTTAACTCAACGACATTATTTGTTACCATATAATATATAAATATGGATAAAATTCAATAATAAAAATAAAAAAATAAATAAATTACAAAATTATGTGCATTACTAAAAATTATATAACATTTATATAATCAGTTTTCTGAATTGAATTTTTTTATTATTAATATTATAATACATATAATTATTATGATACGAGTATATACAATTATTCTGAAATTGTTGAACATTGATTTTTCTTCCTACAATCTTTGCATACTTTTTATACTCTTTATTATACGCGATGTATTTATTAAATGTTTTGTTCTTATTTGTTCCGTATCATCGAGTAGTGGAAATTCTCAATAGATTATTTATTTTTAAAACTTAATTGCACAGTCGGTGGAAGATTCACATAATTCCAATTTCACAATATTATATCGATTATACAATTGCATTTACGATGAAACGATATTTACAAAAAATACAAGTCCAAACAAAATTATAACGTTACAAGTCGCGTGGGGGTAAATATGACCCATTTCAATTTTGATGAATATTTTAAGTCATACATTTTTTTTCAAAGGTATTTATTTATGAAAATCGATTCAAAATTACAATAAAAACCATTTTCTAAATTTATATTTATGTATACCTTTTATCCAATATAATGCATCCGTTTTTATTTATATGGGGGTATGCTAGACCCCCACACGACTGTTTAAGGGTTAAAAAAAATTATATTCAAAATAAGATATCTAAGTAATTATTATGTATTTTACTTTAGAGCAATTGGGAAATTATAAAGACATGTATCACTCATTGTATTTCCCAAATAATATCACAAATGATAATAAAATATACGACAATCAAGTTTCGGATGATGAAAATTACAATAATGAGAAAAACAGCGATGATAATGAGATTATTGAAAAAAAAAATCAGACCTATTATTCTCCTAAATATTTAGAAGATTATTTACTTTACGCGTAACTTATAAAAGATCTAGGCTACACTCAGAAAAATTATGTGATTTATTTGATTAAATAAATAAAACATTTTTTTAAATAATTATTAATCTTTTCGTCATTATAACATTATGACATTTGTTCATAATTTTGTCGTTTTTAATTTTTTTAACATAATAGCAATTTTTGAATATTTGAATGAGTTTCATTTGCTAATGACACTAAAGAATGTTGTAAGAAAATTATTAATCATATTATAATCTTAACTTCGATGCATATTCGAGGTATACATTTTAATATGATGGGTTTCTTTTTTGTATCTGTGACCACTTATTTTCTTTAGTGAACAATATATAAATAAATCACAAATCGTATCTAGTCGAAGTCATCATCATCAAAATTTTATAAATTTCCCCCCTACTCCTCGTAAATAAGGAAAATCCCAAAAAATTACAAGCTTAAAAAACTTATGCAAGCTATATGTAAGCTACAAAATTATATAAAGATATAAAACACTTAAATAGAGATATTTAGATTACTAATATCTCTATTTAAGTGTTTTATTACGATAAAAATTCTAAAAAAATATTAGGTTAAATTAACTGTAAATGGTAATTATAAAATCTCCTACTGCATATTAATCTCAACAATACCATTTTTTTAATTTTCATAAAATTTTCTATTTATAATATATTTAAAAAACCCAGCACAAGGGGGTCGCGGCACAGTGGTGCCGTGGCATAGTTGGATCAAGTATAATAATATCTGACAGTGATTAAAATCACTATCAAAAATAAACGCTTCGATGTAAATCTTTAGATAGTGTTTAATTTTAAAAAATTGGTGGATTATTTCAAAAGCTACATGATCTGCTAGTTCCTTATTAATATCCTGATTAAGATAAAGTATGTCGAATGAAAAAAAGATTATTAAAAAATTTTATTTCTCATAAAAAAATTGTGTTGATCCATACACTTTTCAATATGTTATAATATTATAAGGTTAAAAATTTAAAATACAAAATCAAGAATTTTCACACAAAAATAGCATTAGGTAGCCATTTTCACCGTGAAGATAAGTCTAGAGGTCAAATTTTANCTATTGAATTAAAAACTCAAATATTATATTAAATTCAAAATATGTGTTCCCATTTAAAAAAAACCAAGTTGACACCCTTACCAGGCATAAGGGATGAACTTAAAAAGTATTACATAGTTAATAATTCAATAATAATGTGTAACTAAAGATAACCAAAAAAATAAATGTTTAAATTATTATTACACTGTAAGTAATTGAGTGGGTTATGATAAAAAAATCACTCTGTATAACTAAGCGCCTAGTTTTAACACCATACGTCTTCTGAGACGCGCAGTGAGGTTGACTTAAGTTGACAAATCTATAAGTTATAGAGTTAAATTAAAGATGATTCTAATAATTAATTAACAGTTAATAAACCAAGAAATATAAATAACTGAAAAAAATAATCTTTTTTCATTACTATGTTAATTTTACAAGTAATTAAGTGATTTAAGGAATACCGATAACTAGTATGATTGAATTACAAAATCACCAAAGAATTATAAAAACTACTTACAATCACCATCAGATGGAAATCCGTTTGGTGAGAGCTGAGAAAATATGGTACCAAAAAAAAAAAAAAAAACACATCATAGTAAAACCAATACCTTCTCAGCTTCGCATCGAAGCTAAAAATCAGCTTTAAAAGACAAAAAAAAATCGGTCAAAAATGGCTGATATTTTGCACTGATTATTTTTAACATATTAAAAATAAAAATCAGTAATAATTTAAAAATAATTTTTTTTATTTTTAATTATTTTTTTCTATGTAAATACTAACTTTAACTTAGAATTGATAGAAAAAGTCTAATTCTAAATTTGAAAACAATGTGAAAAGTTTATTTAGAAAAGTATATTTTTGATTCCGATGAAAGTTCCTTGTAGACCAATGTATTTATTTATAAGTAAAAAAAAATCTTTTTTATAAAGTATTGCATCAAGTCTTTCAATTTTTATATTTGTTTGTCATAGAAGTAATAAAATATACTACCATATCATTTTATATTATTTTTCCGTAAAAATTATAATATATTATTGAATAGCAATTGCTAAATACTAAATTTACTAATACTAATACTAAATTTAATATACAGGGTGATTTTTTTATCATAACCCACTCAATTACTTACAGAATAATAATAACTAAAAATTTTTTTTTTATTATTATCTTTAGTTACACATTATTCTTGAATTATTAACTATGTAATACTTTTTAAGTTCATCACTTATGCCTGGTAAGGGTGTCATCTTTGTTTTTTTAAATGGTAACACATATTTTTAATTTAATAAAATGTTTGAGTTTTTAATTCAATAGTAAATGACATTTGAATTATTAGTATAATTTTATTAGTTTATTAGATATAAACATTTAAAGCTTCAAATTTTTGAGTTAATATACATGTATAATACACAAGGGATTACAAATACAGGTTTTTTATGTTTTTTTAAATTGGTTTTTTATGATATTGCTATCACAGTCACGGATTGTTTATTATCAATTATGACTATCAATAGATATACTTTTTATATTGTCAGTTAGTGTATTTATAAACTCAAAACAATGTACCTTACTATCATTGTTAATAACAATACTGTGTATCTGCTAATATCGATGTCATAAAAAATCAATTTGCTACCTGTATTTGTAATCCCTTGTGTATTATACCTATATATTAACTCAAAAATTTGAAACTTTAAATGTTTATATCTAATAAACAAATTAAGTTTCATTAAAAATTCAAATGCCATTTACTATTGAATTAAAAACTCAAACATTTTATTAAATTAAAAATATGTGTTACCATTTAAAAAAACAAAGATGTCACCCTTACCATAAGGGATGAACTTAAAAAGTATTACATAGTTAATAATTCAAGAATAATGTGTAACTAAAGATAATAATAACAAAAACATTTTTAATTATTATTATTCTGTTAGTAATTGAGTGGGTTATGATAAAAAAATCAGCCTGTATATAATTATTATTCAATCCATATATTATATTTTTAATCAAAGAACTACTATTTAGGATATAATTAAGGAAATAGAAGTTGATGTTGCTTTTGTAATTATTTCTTACAATTAAAAACTATTTACAGAGTTGCATCGAAGCGATTTTTATGATAGTGATTTTAATAACGGTAAGAAAACCTACTGCGCTATCGTTTTTTATATGTATTTATTATAATTTAAGAAAATAATAGTATCCTAACTATTATAATATTCAAAAAATATTGATCCTATCTCCCTCTCACCATATTCAAATAGCACGAGCTTGAGTTTTTTAAATGTGTTAGTCTACATATTAATATAATAATTAATATAATTAATAATCAATCTATGTTTGGGCGTCCCCACTTACATTACTAATAAACAAATAAATAAAAGACTAAGTAATGTAATATTTTTTCATATTACTTAATTAAATCAATATATATCAATAATAATTGCTTAGCAATAATATACCGACGCCGCTGAGGCGTGTAATCATTTAATTATTGTTTACATAATCCTTACCAAATAAGTCATAAATGAGCTTAAACAATTTCACAATATATTACTCGTCATTATTTGTTTACATGTCCTGGACAAACAATCATGTAGTTCAAGTAACTCTTTGTATCGCATTGTAAAACACACCTCTCTTTTAATTAATAAAATAAAATTTTATTGATATGATTTATTATTACAGACCTAAAAGCCCTCTGGGATCTGATCTGTCCTTTGACATCCGTCAAAGAGCCATTCTTTATTTTTAGTAATTACAATAATTATAGTGATATAAAATGATTATAGTTATAAATAAGTTTAAATATGATAATCTGACCTGAAAAATGAGACAGAGTTGGTAGGCGACGATGACAATTATTGATATGTATAGTTACTCAAAAAAATGGATGTATATGTAAAAGGTAGTTTTGTATGATTAATATGATATATAAAATTAGGTTATTGGTTGTTATTGTATGATCATAAAAATAATTGAGTTACTACATATTTATTGAATGAAATGATGTAATATAATTTTTCTCGGGATTGGTGTACGAGGGTTTATGAGTACATGTAAAATGTAGAAAAAAAAAGTGATGTTTGAAAATTTATTCATATAATATTAATTTGAAATAGAAATTATTGTGATTAATTATCACGCATAAATTATCAACAACGCCACTCGTAACAGTAGATATCTAAACTTGTGCTAACTGTGAGTCGTGTCAATAAATACCTTGAGTAGTATAGGAACTATACGCAAGCCTGGTATCGAAGTTTCCGACCAGGAACCCAAAAAGGCACTCGAGAAGCACAAAAATATGCAGCTCGCTGCTATTAAATCCGAAGTAACGGAGAATTCACGGAAGAAAAGTACGGTAGATAGAGAAGTGTCGGAAATACAGGAGAGTTGTGCAAAACGTCCTGACCAAGGAACACAAGCAGCTCTCTCCGAGAACAGTTTGCCGAACAAATTTCTGGAAGATCTGGAACAAAACCAGCTAACACATGAGTTGTTAATGGTTCCACAGTCTTTCCCGTTAAAACTTCCGAAGGAGTTAATTCCTTTCACTGGTATCACTCGGAACCGAAGGAAATCTGTCACATTTCACTTTATGACCTCCGGGTCCGAGCCACAAACTTATTTACAAAAGAAATGTTGATTGACGAACAGGGTAATCATTCAGCGTCCGACCAGGACTCAAGCTTAGACGAATTACCTTAGCAAAAGTCAGAAAAAATATATTTGCATGGTAAAAGTGACTCTTTTAGCCCAGCCAAGAACGGTAAAAGAGCAAAAATTTACCCGGAGAAAATTGCTATTTCCGACATTAGAACCTGGCAGCCGAAGATGCAACTTAAAAAAAAATTATTTATAACTTACAAATAAATTTACTGGTCTACAAGGATATTTATCAGAGAGTAAAATATACTTTTCTAAACCTATTTTTGCGCCGAAATCAAATCTACAGTTAGAATTTCGATTATGGATTGTATACTAACAAAATGATTTAAATTATAAATTTTAATAGTAATCAAATTTAAAGGAACAAAAGAATAAGTTAAATATTGTCATTTTGAATTAAAATTTTGCACGGATTATTTGCAACATATTAAAATTCAATAATAACTTGATAAAATTTTGTTTTATTATTAATTTTTTCATGTGTTTCTAATTAGTAATTATCTCAAAAAAGGAGTGATTGAAAAAATCTAATTTAAGACTTGATATCAGAATAAAAATTGAATTACGTAAATTATATATTGAATACTTTTAATATTAAAAAATATTTTATTTTTCTGAGATGTATTTACTGTGAAATTTAGTATAAAGACGAATATTATGCTCCTATAAATTTGGAAATATATAATTAAATAAACATTTTTTTGAAGTAGTCATTTTTTACAATAGCGTAATTTTGAGATATTTGTCTGAATTTTTAAAATTAAAGGCTATTTTACAATATTTAGTGATTATACGTTCAACAAGATTAAAA
The DNA here is from genome assembly GCF_025091365.1 of Daktulosphaira vitifoliae. Taxonomy (NCBI): domain Eukaryota; kingdom Metazoa; phylum Arthropoda; class Insecta; order Hemiptera; family Phylloxeridae; genus Daktulosphaira; species Daktulosphaira vitifoliae. The sequence continues at coordinate 8,793,627 of NW_026099576.1, read as the reverse complement.
TCGTGTCCTTTTAACGTATTAGTCATTAAAACTGGTCAATTGAGAAGTGAGAAAAATTAACGATAGACACAAAAAAAAACCATATATTAAATATTTTAATATGAATAAAATAATTTTTCTCACGAGGTGATGCGATCCTTGATATTTAACAGAGTTATTCAATTTAAATGAGATAGAAATCAAACTTTGAATTTGAATTTTACCTCAAAAAAGACTTAAGAAAAAATGCAAAAGAAGTTAGAAGAAGAACATCGTACTCCAAAAATATTGAACTGTATTATATTATACGCAGACCTTGTTAATAACACGAAAATTAGCTAAAAATGACAATTTAAGATAGTTCAAAAATTCAAAGAAGCGTTTAACATTGATAATCAAAATAAGTATAAATTTATTAATAATGAAAGTGAAACTCATGTAAATTTTATAAAAAAAAACACATTATAGTAAAATTATTACCTTATCAGCTTTGCATCGAAGCTATAAAAGTGATATTAAAGGACAGCTTGACAAAATGATAACCATGACAAAACAACAGAATGTCTTAAATAATATTGCCACTAACTAAGACATATTAATAAATGTCAACTTATTATGTTACATGTTTAAAATGTTTAGTTTAAATTTTTCATAACTTGACACAGAAATAACATTGCTTTTGATAAAAAAAGAATGTTAATAATATTAAAATGATTTAGATGTAAGTTTTTAAATTATAATTAAATATTGCCAAATTAATACAACTTATTAAGTAACTATGATTCTTTTTAATACTGATACGATCACATTTGCATGTGCCCATATCTCTGTCTCCCATAACATCGTTGTACCGTTTAATAGACATATATATATATATATATATATAATTAACACAGTGACATACAGCAATACTAACAGGAGGGCGGACTGCACACATAAACACTTTTTGCAATTCACGGCCAATGTGCCATAATAAGATATCCCTATCGACAGTTGACATTTTACCATCTTCGCGATCACTACTTTTGCCTGATAATTAACTTAACTTCGCTACCCGTATATTATAGTGTGTGTATGTGTCGCCGTCAGCTCCCTGTTGGATTAATCATCTCTAGGTGTCCAGCAGGTTGTATTATCTATTTAATATTTCAATTGTTTAATAAATATTTATTTATATCGTTGTTAACCTAAAGTGTTATATATATATATTGTAGTGCGACCCTTGGTAGTTCCTCTAAGGGAATATAAATTAAATAGGAAACTTCAGTACCTAAGGTAGATATAGCCTAGCCAGCTATCCCCCGTTGGTCCCTTAGAATACTGTCGACGGGCATTTAG
>NW_026099576.1:8784901-8792249 GCF_025091365.1 Daktulosphaira vitifoliae | reverse complement strand
TGTGTGTGTGTGTGTGTGTGTGTGCGGCTAGAGTCTAGGTTGGACTGCTGGTCCTTTAGTCAATCTTAATAATTAGTGTACGAGCTGGCTAGTGTTTGGGCTTAACCGTCCTTTAGTGGGTATAGTAAAAAGGTAGTTGTGCTGGTGGCTGACAAGGAGCCACCCTTCAGTCTGCTACTTTTGAGCTAGACCGTGCTGACGGGTCTAAACTCTACCCCTTTAGTGGTCCACTAATTAGAGAGATTGGGGCTGATCAGTTTATCCAACGGGAGGACTCGGGAAGAGCTCGAACGGCGAACTCATCGTCAATATATATATACATAAAACTTTAGTAAACCTTTGTGTCTACGTTGGGGTACTACCGACGTACGACATATCAATCATGGAGCCGAGTTTTAGTTATTAAATTGTTACCCCCATGTAAAAAATAGTTATGGCACCCATAGGTATTGTGATTTTTTCAATTATTAACTTTTTTATTTTATTTTAATAGTTACATTATTTACAGCTATTTAATTTATTTTATATATTTATTCATTAAAATAATAAAATAAATCCAATACCAAATTTAAAGTTCTATATTTCGTGTTTCATTTGTTCAATTGTTGTTTTTTTTTTAGTTTTTTGATTATTTCATTACAGCTATTTAAATTATTTAATATATTTATTTATTAAAGTATTTTATGTTTCATTTCTTTAATTGTTGTTTTTTTTTTTTTTTTGAGTTTTTTCATTATTTATACAGTAATCTGAAGATGACCTAAAGCCAAAACTAATAAATACTTTTAAAAACTACTTGATAAACACGAAAACTGTTTCAATGTAGTTCTATGACTAATACAGTTCATAAAATATCCTTTTTTTTTTTTTTCTAAAAATAATTTAAATAATAAAAATAATGTATATTTATGAAATACTAATGATTATATGAATATAAATTTTGCTTATAAATATGTGTTATTAATTATAGTAATCATTATTCCTTTCATTAATCACATAATAATTTTTCTAAGTATAACCTAGTTCTTATTATGATTATGATTATGATTAATAATTTTCTTACAACATTCTTTAGTGTCATTAGCAAATGAAACTCATTCAAATATTCAAAAATTGCGATTTTGTTAAAAGAATTAAAAACGACAAAATTATGAACAAATGTCATAATGTCATAATGACGAAAAGATTAATAATTATTAAAAAAAATGTTTTATTTATTTAATCAAATGAATCACATAATTTTTCTGAGTGTAGCCTAGATCTTTTATAAGTTACGCGTAAAGTAAATAATCTTCTAAATATTTAGGAGAATAATAGGTCTGATTTTTTTTTTCCATAATCTCATTATCATCGCTGTTTTTCTCATTATTGTAATTTTCACCATCCCAAATTTGATTGTCGTGTATTTTATTATCATTTGTGATATTATTTGGGAAATACAATGGACGATATATGTCTTCAAAATTTCCCAATTGTTCTAAAATCAAATTTTTAATTACTAAAATATGTTTGTAGTAATTCAAAAAATTAAAGCTTAAAAAATTAAACATTATTTATTATGTTTTGTTTTAATTTAAAATTTTTTAATTATCGCAACGTGTAGATCGACTTGATAAATTGCAAATCGAAAAAATGTCCCAAAGTACCACAATAAATTCAGACGGTGTGTCCTGACGTCTCGAAGGTATATTTGGCGGAAAAATAACTAATATTTTTATTTAATTATAGAAAATGATTACTTATTATAAACTACATTAATAGATGTACTACTATTTACTATTTACTCTATTTACTAAAAACACAAATATTTATTTATAAATATAGTACTCGAAAAGTAATAATTTAAAATTAATAAATAAACTTAAAATGCATTAAGTCCCCAACCTTATTTATAATTAATTCATGTTGTAAACAATTTCGCATCAGAAGTTTGATTTTAAATTTACATATAATTTTTAATTAACAAATTTACTTACCATACGGAACATTATATTTTATAAAATATCGAAAAGTGAGTGGGTTGATATATTCAAAATGTATATGACTATTTGCAACTTCAAAGCAATATTGATATTCTCTTAATCTTGTTAAGTATATAGTAAGTGAATTTATTTTTTCAGCTATTAAATTGTAAATTGCAATGATATTATCTTGTTGGAAAGTAATATCATCTAACAGAGTGAAATAGGAACATAAAAAATGCATTTTTATAAATGTGAAAATATAGTTTGACATTTTTGGTACTTCTTCATTTATAAATATATCATTGCGTGATTTTAAATGCATAATAAGTGTTCTCGTTCTAGTAGTAAAATTTCTTATTTTTTTTGTAAATTGATGTTTAAACAAATTTAAACTCAATAATTCATTCATAATATTAACGATATCCTCACCCATTTTATAGATATCATAAAAAAAATTATATTGCATTATTAAATTCTGACAATTTATAAACAGTCTGATAAACAAAATATAATTACGTAAGGTCGTAAAAATAGGTCGAGCTGTCGCTGTATTTATTAATAAGTGAAATACTATTATATTGTCCAAGTTGAAATCGTATTTGATAAATCGAAATATATCTGATAACCTTATTCGATAATTGTTTTCACTTTTTTTTAAAATTGGTGTAAATCGCAGCTCGTCTAAAACGTCGCTCAGTTGGCCATTGTCATTATAGGTGACTCTTTGTTTTGCTTGGGAGCCTGACGCGAGATCTAGTTCAAAAATATGAGGACGTTTCTCCATTAAGTCATAAAACAAAAAATATTTTGGATGAAAACGATTGTATTGTTTACTTTCATATGCTAACGCTAAATGTTTCATAATGACATTATAATTTTTTAACATTGGATTGTTATGTATTGCAAACATACTTTTTAAAGTTAAATATTCTTTTATGTTGTTAATGATTTTTTTTCTTAGCTGTTCCAATACACAATGTAAGTTTTCCGAGCTATATTCAATTGGTTTTTTAAAATTAGTGTACAGTATAAAATCATTTTCAAAGGATACATTGGAACATTTATCTTTGATAAAATACTCTAATCGCTGTACAATTGATTGGTGAATTATTTTATATCCTTTGAGTAAATTTTTAGAAATTTCAGATCTACTAAATTCACCATTTTCGTTTTTAGCGATCATATTTAAGGATCCCGATACATTGTTCAAATATAAATTAACCGTTGTCAAATCTCTTGCACAATTCGTATTATTCATTTCTCGTAATGTTTCTAACATGATCATTATGATTTCATCGTGGGTTTTGATTGCCATTCCATAGGTAGATAGTTGAGTTTCAGAAATCGTATTATCAAAGCTAAATAGATATTGCTCACTGTATTTGAAATAATTAAACATATACTTAGAAAAATTGCAATGCATATATGTATGATTTACCGCAACTGTAAGGTTTGAATATGCAATGAGTATAACTAAAATAAAAATTATCATTTTGATGTATAAACTATAAGCTGTATAACAATCAATTTTTATAGAATAGAAAATTTTAATTTGATATAAATTTAAAGAAATATTGGTTAAGTATAATAAAATCCCACGAATATTTCAAATGTATATTTTTAAATTTCTATTTTTTAAAATATAAATACACGTTTAAACAAAAAGTTGTACCTTATTTGTTTTTTTTTATTTACTTAGTTATTTTAAACATTATTTTTATTTTTCAATAATAGATTGATTTTTTTAGCTTTTTTATTAACGGTAAAATTTTTATTAAAAAAATACTGACTAAAAAATTCACAATATTTTAAAAACTTTGTTTGTGTTAAAGAAGACGGATTGAGCCTGTTGTTACGAAATCAAACCTCAATACATTAGCACCAAAACACGGTGTTTTTCTAACTAAGCTTTTAATTAATTCTGTAACTTATAACCAAAAACTAATTTGTCACACAAATAAATTGTTTGGATTTTTATCATATATATTAAAAAGGATATTTTCTCTCATATATTAAAATTCACATTTAAATTATATCTGTACATATAAACCACATAAAGACGTTAAGCCTGACTCTATTCATATTAATATGGTTAATTACTTTATCTCATGTCCTCTACCTATGTCTCTTCCTATTAAACCATTCAGCACTGGAAAAATTGAAGCAATTATTAAAAAATCACCTAAAGGGTTAACCTAATCACAAATAAAGTATTGATGAACCTATTAAAAAAAGGTATTCTCCTTCTAACATGTATTTACAATAGTATGATACGTCTTTCTTACTTACCGTCAATTTGAAAAATGGCTGTAATAATTCTTATACCTAAACCAGGGAAACCAAAAAACATTGCAGCATTATATTGTCCTATCAGACTGTTATCCATATTAAGCAAACTATTTGAAAAACTTCTACTTAAAAGGATTAAGTCAATATTACAAGAGCACCACATCTTACCCAACACACAGTTTGGAATCGGTGTGAGACACTCCACTGTACACCAAGTCCAAAGGCTCACTAATACAATAGCCTCAGCATTCGAAAACCGCAAATACTGTACTGGTCTATTTCTCGACGTAGCCCGAGCCTTTGATAGGGTGTGGCATGTCGGGCTGCTTTACAAATTAAAAAAAATTTTCCCAGCGCCTTTATATTTAATAATAAAGTTTTACCTCTATGAAAGAAAATGTACGGTAAGACAAGGAAGTGCAAATTCTTCTTACTACAAAATTCAAGCAGGTGTTTCTCAAGGAAGTGACTTGTCTCCTGACCTCTACAATATTTTTACCACAGACATACCCCAGTCTACTAATACTCTTCTTGCTACTATTGCTAAAGATAAAGCTATACTCTTTACTCATAGTAATATTACTGAAGCTACCCATCATCTACAAACACACGTCAACATCATCGAATTTTGGTTTAGGAACTAGAAAATTAAAATAAATGCGAATAAGTCAAGTCATGTAACATTCACCCTCAAATATGATAAATGCCCAGATATAAAATTAAACAATACAGTAATTAATACCCATAATGAAACTGAGTACCTAGGCATAATTTTGAACAAACGACTGACATGGTGACCTCATCTGGAAGACAAAAGGAAAAATGTCAACAGCAGACTTCATCTATTTCGTCCATTACTAAAATCTAAATTACCTCTTGAAACAAAATTACTTATTTATCAGTCAATTATCAGACCAGTCTGGTCTTATGGTATTCACATATGGGGATCAGCTAAACTATCCAACATTCGATCAATACAATCCTTTCTAAATATAACATTACGAGTGTTAACTGGTGCGCCGTGGTATGTAACAAATAATAACCTAAATAAAGATTTAAACATGAAAACTGTCAAAGAACTTGAAATTTTACATTATATAATAGTTGAGTTTTATAAAGAGTAAATGTTAAAAAATGTTATGTTTAGAATGTATTAAATAATATTGCCACTAACAAATACATATTAATAAATGTTTGAGTCTAACTAGTGTCAACTTATGGTAGACCATTCAAAGACTTGGTGATTTTGGGTTATAATTAATCATAGATCCTATTTTTGATGTCATTAAAGGCAGCAAGTTGATTGTATTATATATTAAGGATTATTATCATATTTATATCATTAGAATTTAATAGTTGTTTCGTCAGAGTGATACATGTTTAAAATGTTTAGTAAAAATTATNAATAAATGTCAACTTATTATGTTACATGTTTAAAATGTTTAGTTTAAATTTTTCATAACTTGACACAGAAATAACATTGCTTTTGATAAAAAAAGAATGTTAATAATATTAAAATGATTTAGATGTAAGTTTTTAAATTATAATTAAATATTGCCAAATTAATACAACTTATTAAGTAACTATGATTCTTTTTAATACAAATTCACAAAAAACATTCTTTATTAAATAAAACAAAAATAAGAATTTGTTGTCATTTATTTAACACCTGATTTTTCAAATATTACCAAACATTATGTAACAATCACTTTTTTAATAATTTAGGTTTTTGAATCTTGAAAAAAATACATTATGGTAAAATTAATACCTTCCCAGCATCGCATCGAAGCTAAAAAATTGTAATTATTATATTAAGTATATTTTATTATACTATCAATACTTATTAATAATATAATAAAAATTATATATATAATTGTGAATAAANCAACGGGAGGACTCGGGAAGAGCTCGAACGGCGAACTCATCGTCAATATATATATACATAAAACTTTAGTAAACCTTTGTGTCTACGTTGGGGTACTACCGACGTACGACATATCAATCATGGAGCCGAGTTTTAGTTATTAAATTGTTACCCCCATGTAAAAAATAGTTATGGCACCCATAGGTATTGTGATTTTTTCAATTATTAACTTTTTTATTTTATTTTAATAGTTACATTATTTACAGATATTTAATTTATTTTATATATTTATTCATTAAAATAATAAAATAAATCCAATACCAAATTTAAAGTTCTATATTTCGTGTTTAATTTGTTCAATTGTTGTTTTTTTTTTTTAGTTTTTTCATTATTTATACAGGTATCTGAAGATGACTTAAAGCCGAAACTCATAAATTCTTTTGAAAACTACTTGATTAAACACGAAAATTGTTTCAATATAGTTCTATGAGTAATATAGTTTATAAAATATCATAATTTTGTTTTTTTCTAAAAATAATTTAAATAATAAAAATAATGTATATTTATGGAATACTAGTGATTAATTGAATATAAATTTTGCTATTAAAATATCAGTTAAGTGCATGTTTGAATCTAACGAGCTTAAGCTACTTTAATATTTTATAGCACATAAGATAAGTGTGTTTCTTTTCTGTTTTTCAATGTTGTACATCCATGCTATAGGATTAATATATTCATACATTTTCTTTTATTATTACAAATTAGATTTAATATTAATTCTGAGTATCGTAAAATTAATGGTTAATTCAGGTTATTAGTAGTAAGTATAAATGAAATGAATTCGTGCTAAGATTATTTATTATTGTATTTTATTTATGATTAGTTGTAATTTTTAAATCTTATATTTGTTTTGAATTTATTTTTTCATGGGTAATTTTATAACCGCTTAGAAAGACTGATTATAGTTGAATAGAATATTGCTATAGTAGTGGGTTATACATTTCTTAAATTTATTATATATTATGATATTATTAATAATTGCTAGTAGCTGACTAATATTTCTACAACGATACACTTATGAGTGTGTGATTTAAATGAGCACTGCACAATATTTTAATTTATTATTATTCGTGGCTTCTACTGAAAAAAAAAATAATAATACGTTTCAGAATATTGCTCAGACAACGCTACAGGCGCGGATCCAGGATAATTTTTTTTTTGGGGGGGGGGG
>NW_026099576.1:8783484-8784818 GCF_025091365.1 Daktulosphaira vitifoliae | reverse complement strand
GGGGGGGGTCATTGCATATCATATAATTATCTTGGATATATATATATATATATGTGGCGCATTCCATACCAGAACAGGTTTTAAGGTCGACCTCTCCAATTTTTTTGAAAACTTTTCATGTTTTTAATACCGTTAAAAAATACTTTCATGAATTTTTTCAAATTTTTTTGATCACTCGTATCTTAGATATTGATTATTTCCAAAATTCAAGGTTTTCTTTCAAATAGAAATAATTTCAAAAAAAATACAGTTACCGGGGTTCTGTTTTTTTTCAAAATTTTTATTTTTTAATGTTCTTTTAAGAAAAAAAAGCTTCTTTAAACTTTATTAATTTATTTAGTTTTTTTTAAGTTTTAAGCAAAAAAACTACTTTTTCAAAATGTATGCCCCTTTTGATTTTTTAAAAAAAATTCTCAAGATAAATTTTACGTTACAGATAATAATTTATGTTTTTGGTTATTAATTCAATTGATCTATCGAAATAATATATATAGTAAATAATAAATATTTCTTTACATTTTTTAGCTAAATCAACTTTCTGACACAAAAAAACTTAATAATCAAGATACATAAGTAATGTCATTTATTACATTTTTTGTATTATGCAAGTTATACATAAATTATAAAGCAAAATCTAATTTTCAATTGGATTTTGAAAATCTATCAATCACTTAGTGACCTCTACATTAATATCACGATGAATGTTCAAAAGAGCAAGTCCAGTTAATCTTGTCTATGACATAGTTGACCGGAGCCATGTTTTTAGTCTTCGTAGTGTGGAAAATGTCCTCTCAGCACTTGCATTGGAAGAGTAATAAAAACAGTTAAAAGACGATTAATTAATGGAAATATTTCTTCGTCACAATTTGCCAGAATTTTCGTTACACATATGGAATTGATCAAATTATTTTCAATTTTTTCTCGATTCCATTTTTGTTTCCATAATTTAAATTCGAAACGTAATAAAGAAGAAACATCTCCTTTTTCATTTGAAAGAAGTATCTGAAATTCGTCTGATTCATTTAATGAATATGAAGTTGAATTTTCCTTTAAAAAATTTTCAGGAAGTCAATATAAAATAAATTGTTGAATATCGCTACAATCGATATGTTTTTGAAATCTACATGTTTAGAGCATTCTAATAATGCAGAAATAATTGAAATCAGAGCATTTTAAAAAAATTGTGTATACAGAGTGATCCAAATAAATTATTTCAAAATACAGAGCGATTCAAATGACAAAAAAAAATAAATTGTTGAATATCGCTACAATCGTTATGTTTTTGAAATCTACATGTTTAGAGCATTCTAATAATGCAGAAATAATTGAAATCA
>NW_026099576.1:8776488-8783440 GCF_025091365.1 Daktulosphaira vitifoliae | reverse complement strand
AATAATTGTTGAATATCGCTACAATCTATATGTTTTTGAAATCTGCATGGTTAGAGCATTCCATTTATGCAAAAATTATTGAAATCAGAGCATTTTAACAAAATTGTGTATACAGAGTGATCCAAATAAATTATTTCAAAATACAGAGTGATTCAAATGACAAAAAAAAATAAATTGTTTAATATCGCTACAATCGATATGTATTTGAAATCTACATGTTTAGAGCATTCTAATAATGCAGAAAAAATTGAAATCAGAGCATTTTAAAAAAACATAAATTTTTTTTTAATTATACTAGATTGATGTATGTAATAAAAAAAATTTTGACTGTTCGATATTCAGCATTGTTTATTTCAATTGCGTAATTATAATTATATTATATTATAACTATCAACCAGCTCGTATTTTTTTAAGACCATTTTGAATTTAATAGTAAAGAAATATTAAAATCTTCTATTTAACTTTCGAAAGTAACTCTTGAAATTTGCCTGTTAGGCATTACTTCAGAGCGGCCCACGCCGTCTATACCACGTTGTGAATCAGCCTGAAATAATCAAGAAAGATAATACAATTATTTTTGCAATTGAGGGTATTAATAAAAAAAATGTAATTATTGTTTTTCTTTAGTATTGGATTCTTCAATTATCAGTGAGTGTCATAAATAATATTATTCAACAAGACAATTAACTATATAGGTATTAGGTTAATAAGAAAACGTATTTCTATTGTCCTTATTGTTTGTAACAATTTGCCTGATTCCTTATTTACTGAACACACTGTTCACCTCGTCANTTTATTCACAGAACAATTTTTAACAATTCAGAAATTCCAGTAATAATAGTATTTGGGGGAAATACGGACGGTGAAATTTTAAAAAGACTTAACATAGAGGTTAAAATTCTTAACATTTCTGCAACGGTTTCTAAAANGAATCTAAGTTATTTTGTACATATTTTTAATTTATTATTATATACAATATTTTTTAAACAAAAAATTTTAGTTAATTCGTTAGAAATACAATTTAAGTATTTATAATAATATAGTTTTATGATATTTCTATAGCTTTGGACAAAAATAAGGAAGGTATGTTATCGATTAAAAAAAAAAATAACAAAAACGTCTTTTTCTAAGCAATTAATAACATTCAAATTTTTATTGTAGAATTGAATAAAATTGATGAAGGTAATTTTTTATTTATTAATGAAAAAAATACACTTATTTTTTAATTTCAAAATAATAATAATAAATTCAATAAAATAAAAAAAAGTCTTACTTTAAGCGCTTAAATAACATTTAAAATTTACATTGTTTAGACTTTAGTAAAAAATATGATGGTTAATATATCATTTATTGAATCTAATACGTGGAAGTTATACGAGATTTGTTAAATAATATTTTTTTTTACTAACATGTACAAAATAAAAGTTGATTTCTTTTTTGATACATAAGAAATATTAAGTTATTGTAAAAAAAAAAATTATTTCATAAGTTAGACTTTAAAGAGAACTTTCAAAAATTAAAAAAGAACTTTTTTTTATTATACTATATTGAAGTATGTAATAAAAAAAATTTTGACTGTTCGATAACCAGCGTTGTTTATTTCTATTGCGTAATTATAATTATATTATATTATAACTATCAAGCAGCTCGTATTTTTTTAAGACCATTTTGAATTTAATAGTAAAGTAATATTAAAATCGTCTATTTAACTTTCGAAAGTAACTCTTAAAATTTGCCTTTAGGCATTACTTCAGAGCGGCCTACACCGTCTATAACTCACACCAGCACGTTGTGAATCAGCCCAAAATTAATCAAGAGCTAATTCGCAACGAATACGGTGCAAGTTGTTTTTAAAGTAGCCGTGCCCGGACATCACCTGGGTGAGACAATAAGTCATCTCAACGTGAGTCCGGTCTACCCACCTGTGCAACCGATCGGATTCTATGAGGGACGCGATCCACTCGCCTCTCGTCGTTTCCTCCAAGAGGTGAGTGCGCCACCGAAGCATGGTCATCCTCCTAAACGCCAGTCGGTCCTCGGATTCGAGGGTCCGGCCGCGTTCTCGGCAGAGCTCATGCATGGCGGCGCGTTCCTCAGCGAGCAGGTCGTCGGGCGGCAGTGACGACAGAATACCCCACCACTCCGGACACTGTTCGGTACGCCGAAACTGTCCGTTTCGTCGCCCGCCTCTGCACCCTAAGCAGGACTTCATGGTTTTTGGACGAATATTCAAGAGTATCCGCCTAAAACGGAGACCTGTGTAGGAGAACCGAGTGTACGACGCTGACTAATAGTGTCCGCCTCAACTCCCTCGGCCCTCTCAGATTGGCCAAGAGTCCCACCAAGCTATTCATGACTTTTTGGGTCTGTTGGGCCGCACGAGTAATTTTTGCATAACTTTTGAGCCATTACATTTATATAATAAAAGCTAAGACCAAAAAAAAAATCTATTGTTTTTGGATTATCAGTAAATATCATAAATAAAATAAAATGATCGATAAGACCAATATCTATACTGCAATTAGCATAATTTAAAAATTTAAACTCCTTTTATTAAAAATTTGTCTTATATTTATAACTGTAAGAAAATTTTAGTTAATTCATAAGAAATACAATTTAAGCTTAAATACAAATTATGTATAGTTAAAATAATATAAATTTATCGTATTTCTATAGTGTCGGAGAAAAATAAGGAAGGTATGTAAATAAATTTTAAAAAAAGTTAGAAAAACTTTTTATTCTAATCACTTAAATAACAATATACAATAATAAAATTATAGAATTTAATAAAATTGATAAAGGTAAATTTTTTATTTATTAATAAAGACAATATAGTTTTTTTTTTTTTAACTACTTTATTCATAGATTAAATATTATTTACGATTTTAATACAGAATTAATTTATTTAGATAAGATTATTTATTTAAATAATGAAATAAAGTAATATCAATCGAAGTGAATTAATTAAAGAAATAATTGTAATGAAACGATTAATTAATATTTACGTATTTTACATAAAATTTAATTAAAATGACGATGTTAAGATCAATATAAAATAAATTTTAAATATTACTAAATACATTATATTACGAAATAATACTCTTACTCTAAGCATTTAAATAATAGAAAGAAAACGTATTTCTATTGTCCTCATTGTTTGTAACAATTTGCCTGATTCCTTATTTACGGAACACACTGTTCACCTTATGAATCTAAATTATTTTGTACATATTTTTAATTAATAACTACACAAAAAATTTGAGTTAATTCGTTAGAAATACAATTTAAGTATTTATAATAATATAGTTTTATGGTATTTCTATAGCTTTGGACAAAAATAAGGAAGGTATGTTATCGATTAAAAAAAAAAATAACAAAAACGCCTTTTTCTAAGCAATTAATAACATTCTAATTTTTAATGTAGAATTGAATAAAATTAATGAAAGTCTTATGAAAGTTATTTTGTAAATATTTGGAATTTATAAACTTTATTCATGTTTTTATGTTATATCTTATGTAATACTTGCTTTATAATAAGTAATATTGCTACACGAATTTTTATTTAGAAATTTATTAATTGCTATCAAATGCCTATAACTGTTATGATAATTCAGTATGAATAAAAAGCGACTTTACTCGAAGGTAGTAATCCATTAACGACTGTTACATTATTATTATTATTTTGATTTTTTCCTGTCAACACTAATCCACGTTGCTGAACCTGGACATAAAATCTCCAGTTCACAATATATTTTATTTTATATAATATACATAAATTATAATTATTTCAATAAAATTATATTTTAAGTATAAATACGCCTTATATATACTAATAATAAAATTTTATAATATTTTTATAGCTTTGGACAAAAGCAATGAAGAAGGTATGTTAATCAATAAATAATATGTGATGTTGAACATATAAATATATGATGGTTAATATATTATTTATTAAATCTAATATGTGGATGTTGTCGTGACACTATAACAATTTCATTCGTGATTCATTAAATAATTTTTCATTAACTTGTACAAAATAAAAGTTAATTTATTTTTTGAATCATAATAAATATCAAGTTTATTGTAAAAAAAAATTATTTCATAAGGTAGACTTTAGAGGTAACTTTCAAAAATTAAATAAGAACTAAAAAAAGTTTTTATTATACTAGATTGGAGAATGTAATAAAGAAAATTTGACTGTTCGATAACCAGCATTGTTTATTTCTATTGAATAATTATAATTGTATTATATTAAAATTAACAACCAGCTAGTATTTTTTTAAGACCATTTTGAATTTATTAGTAAAACAATATTAAAATCTTCCATTTAACTTTCAAAAGTAACTCTTAAAATTTTCCCTCTAAAATAAATGAAAACAATTATTGAAAAGTAATGTTAAAAGAAATAATTTAAAAGTAATGTCTCATTAATATTTACGTATTTTACTACAATATTTGATAAAAATGAAAATGATAAGCTTATTTTGAATAATCTAAGTGATTGAAAATTAAACGTAAAAACAATTTAAAAGTGTTGTTTGTTTATTATATCATAAATGTATAAAATTCTTAAGAAAAAAAGAATATATTTACACCTAACTAAATGAATAAATTACAGCATATTTATAGCTCTACAATCAAAATAATAATATAGTATAATAGTAATTGATCACTTGTGGCTAATATTATTTTAAATATTAACATTTATGTATGTGTTTAGGGCAGTTAAATATTTTTTATAATATTTTGTTTTAAATTAATATATAAAAAAAACATATTTTTAATTTTTATTATAATTATTATCAGTTTATAAATTTGTTACAGAATCGGATAGTTATGGTATGTAAATTTATTAATAAGTTAAAGTAATTAAAAAAAAATTATTCCATATCTAATTCAACATCATACCTCGAAATAAATATTATGCCATCTATTTCTATCTTCTGCTAACTTTCGCCAATGACTTTTTTGATTCCACTGTACCGCATCCCTATTAATGCAGTCTTCCCATCTTAAGGATAAACAATTGAATAGTTCTTTGAGCCTCCCTGGAACTGCTGTTATGTATTACTTCAGAGTGGCCCATACCGTCTATAACTCATACCACCACGTTGTGAATCAGCCCGAAATTAATCAAGAGCGGATTCGCAACGTGGTGTGGCCCGTCCCGTTAACCCGTTCCCAAAGTGGGAACTATTAGGGAGGACTGGCAAAATAACTCACATGACAAAAAACATAACAAAAAAATAAGAACTTAAGGCACCGGCCTAAACCAGCGCCTCAGGTCCTCTCGTGCCGGGCGGCGTGGTTGCCTCTGTCTCAGGGGTTCCGTTTCCTCCTTCATTAACAAGATGGATTCTGCGAACGCCTGGACGAGATTCCACGCCTCCCGGCTCCTCAACATTAGATCCATCATGGACCCGACTTGGAACATGGACCCTAGTCATAATTCTAAAGAGTCTTGCTCCTGGTCCCACGCCAAGCACCGGAAGAGGGTGTGCTATCAGCCTCTCCCAGACGATCCGAACAGTGGTCAGGGTTACTACCCTAACCTATTTCTAGTAATTTCGAGAGGATAAAATTCTTTTTAATAAGAAAAGTATGTGTATCAGAACTGTTACGAAACCGTCGTAGAAACGTATCACACATTGCACTCGGTAATATTTAATCGTTTTAGTCGGCAAAAAATTTCAATATGAGTTTATCTCATTGTTTAATTTTTTTTTGTTTAAATGATATTACTAAAAATAACAATTAAATAAAAATTCACACAGCATTGAATAAATAATATAATTATTAAAAATAATCAATTTATTCACCCTCTAGAGTCAAATAAATAATGAATAAATAAAATGAAATTTGGCACATACATTTTTTATAATTATATTTTAATTTAGTATTTATAAAAATAAATTCATTATTTTATTAAATGGTTTTTTTTTTTGAAGATTGTCCAATTTGTTTGCAAGAACTTGGCGAAGATTTTACTGAACATGAATGTGGTAACAAATATCATATAGAATGTCTTCACCGTTGGGAAGTAGAAAGCAAATACCATAATTGTCCTGTTTGCCGAGAAATATTATATCCTAGTAAGTATTTTAAGTATAATTCTGTGAACTATTCCGTATAAATCAAATACGTATTATATTATTTTTTATAATATAATATTATTATAAAATGATAATAATTTATGAGTATGAAAAACTGAATGCAGTTTTTACAGGTATTTTAATTTTAATTTTATCTTTTTCTATTTCTATTTATTAAATAGGAACTCCTTAATTTTCCATTGCTTTATTACTTTAAATATAACTGATTTAACTGAAATTACTCTCACCAACCTTGTAATAAAACTTGTGAGTAATGTTATTATTATCTTCCATTAATGGTAGATTTCACATACTCATGTACTATTTGCTAATACACTAGTCATTGGCTGGTTAGTATATTTTTAAGTGAATGGCAACTTTTTATACACAAAGTCTCATTCAAAACCATTCCTAGGTTTTTAGTTGAAATGTCCAAAAACTATATAAAAGAAAGATTGTCTATAGTGTTTATAATAAACCTTTTGCTAATATAGGCGAAAAATAAATTTAAAAAAAATAAGTTTATACAATCTTAATTACATAAAAAAAAATAAAAATGTTAGGTTTTGTAGCGTATCGATAAGCAATGTGAAAGACCCAGTGAAAGTTGATATTTTTTATGTTAAATACGGATAAAAAAACCCAACCCAGAACAGGGGGGTCGCGGCACAGTTGTGACGTGGTATAGTTGGATCAAGTATAATGATATCTGACAGTGATTAAAATCACTATCAAAAATAAACGCTTCGATGCAAATCTTTAGATAGTGTTTAATTTAAAAAAAATTGGTGTTTTATTCCAAAAGCTACTTGATCTGCTGGTTCCTTATTAATATCTCGATAAAGATAAAGTATGTCAAA
>NW_026099576.1:8767800-8776032 GCF_025091365.1 Daktulosphaira vitifoliae | reverse complement strand
ATTAAAGCAACTAAGTGTTTTATGTGAAAAACGTGATTTTAAATCATTAATGACATTATCTAACAAAGGAATAAATACAGTTAATTTATAATACTCTTCTGTATTATTGGTTGAATAATTTGCACGTTTCGTTTGTTTAATAGAATATCTTGGAATTTTCAATATTTTGTTTTTATAGCCAAATCCTCAGATAATTTATAAATTTCTTTGAAATCATATTTTAGAAACATTTTTTCGACATTCTGATAGAATACTCAAAGTGTCTTTCATTATATTGGCTGCTTCGTGTAAATCAAGACACTTTTTTTGAAAACATTTACTGAGTGGAAGAGTGTAGCTAAGCATATGAGAGAGACTACAAAGTGAAATTATAATTTCACTGTCACATAGTACTGTTGCCAGGGACTTTGCTTTTCCTGAAGTATTCTAGTCTCTCCAAGTTGTTATTTCTAATAGTGCTTCAATAATGTTGGGCATATCCTGCATAAAACTCATCACGCCTTCATGTCTTTCGACCCATCTTGTTTCACATAAACCAACCAATTGATGTCCGACGTGTTTTTTTAAAACAAAAGTTCTTTTAGCAGATGCAGAAAAAAATGAAACAACTTCTTTAATTACTCCAATTAGATTTCTAATACTTTTCACGCGTGAAGATTGTGATATAGAATTATTAGGTGAATGATTATAACAAGTACATCTATGGCATTAGGTGCAACTTTAATGATTTCACTAACAGCTCCACAAAGTTCTGACAGCATTACGCTACATCCATCAGTTCCTATTCCTATTTAAAATTTAAAATTTTATGTTTCTCCAAATTTTTTGATTCTAAATTGAACATAAAGATAAACTATTCAACAATACTTTAATAAATAAGTTTATTATAATACTTTTACCATAAGATCTTGAGTACAAACTTAAATGATATCAGGCAAATTAATATATTAGTGTATTATTTAACCCTATGTATGATTTATTATGATGATAAGTACATTTTTACCAATAATTTATACTTCAATATCATCATAAGTAAAGTATATATAATATCGATTCTTTGAGTGTCATATTAATTAAAAAATAATTAATTGTATATTATTTAAAGATTTGTTTGCATATCTAAATTTATATAAGATAATAAAATAGACTTAGATAAATTATATGACTTAATAATAATAACTTAAATGATCAAATTATAAATATATTTTGTATGTTCTACAAAATATTATAAAACTATATATTAAAAAACGTACCATTTTTAAAGATGATAGATTATGCTTTAACGTTCGTATTACAAAAACAGTTGTATAATGAAAATGCCAAACGCATTGAACGCATGTAAATCCAAAAATATAAAAACAAAGAAAAAGTACTAGTGATAACGAATTCTTATTAACGATTTCCGCCTGCATGTTACCAGTAGATGCGAATAGAAATTACCAAACTATAAATAAAATTATCTACTAAACAATTTATCTAATTAACTATACTAATATGTTATAGAATGTTTTTATAAATTAAAAACAATTTTAAAATTTATATAACATTTATGACTTATTATTTTTTCGCAAAATAATATAATTGCTGAATTTTATGCTACAATAGTAAAATTNTTTTTCGCAAAATAATATAATTGCTGAATTTTATGCTACAACAGTAAAATTGGGGGGGGGGACATCGCCCCCATGCCCCCCCCCCTGTATCCGCGCCTGCTACGCCATTGGTCGTTTAAAAACTGCTCGTGTGTGCATCCTCATATACTGAAGGAAACAATTTTAATGTTTGCACATGACAAATGTATTATAACTATTTTACTAAATAAAAAATATTTTTTAAAAATGTAGAATTAAGAATATAAAATTAATTTTCTTCTTTTAATTCATTTTAGTAGAGGGTGCGATCGGTCTGTTGTCCAGCCACTACTGATTAAACTATTTAAAAAAATACTCTACAGTTCTACATTTTATGACTTAATAGTAATTGATCCTTTTTTTTTAGATTTTAAAATAAACTTCCATAACATTAAAATTTATATTGAGGAATATGCTGAAAATTTGATAAACTTAATAAAAAAAAAACATAGTTAAAAAGTGATATCTCTTAAAATTGATTGTGCTACCAGATTAAGTAGATCAATTATTGGTGTCAATATTCAATAGTTAAAAATTTTAAATTACAAAAAAAAACTACTAGAATGACTGAACAAACTGATTGAATATGTAAAAAACTTTGTAAGTTTATGTTGAAAATTTATTAAATTTCATCTAATACTATAATATACAGGGTGATTTTTTTATCATAACCCACTCAATTACTTATACAATAATAATAATTTAAAAATTTTTTTTTATTACTATCTTTAGTTACACATTATTCTTGAATTATTAACTATGTAATACTTTTTAAGTTCATCCCTTATGCCTGGTAAGGGTGTCAACTTTGTTTTTTTAAATGGTAACACATATTTTTAATTTAATAAAATGTTTGAGTTTTTAATTCAATAGTAAATGACATTTGAATTATTAGTATAACTTTATTAGTTTATTAGATATAAACATTTAAAGCTTCAAATTTTTGAGTTAATATACATGTATAATACACAAGGGATTACAAATACAGGTTTTTTATGTTTTTTTAAATTGGTTTTTTATGATATTGCTATCACAGTCACGGATTGTTTATTATCAATTATGACTATCAATAGATATACTTTTTGTATTGTCAGTTAGTGTATTTATAAACTCACAACAATGTACCTTACTATCATTGATAATAACAATACTGTGTATCTGCTAATATCGATGTCATAAAAAATCCATTAGCTACCTGTATTTGTAAACCCTTGTGTATTATACCTATATACTAACTCAAAAATTTGAAACTTTAAATGTTCATATCTAATAAACGAATAAAGTTATATTAAAAATTCAAATGTCATTTACTATTAAATTAAAAATATGTGTTACCATTTAAAAAAACAAAGTTGAAACCCTTACCATGGTAATCTTGGAGACTTAAACGCTAAGTTATAAACTAAATTAGTATCACTAACTCATACGTATTTACATTTGTGTAAGTTTGGTTGCATCAATATCTCAAGGAGTCAGTTTTGCTTTTGCGTATAAAACTATGTCTAGTAAAGGAGATTTTCCTTTACATGCTTCGAGGGGAACTTCTATCCGGACTAGGAGTAGTGTTAAAACTTCGTTGTTAGTAAATTCTATCACTAACGAGGATCTTTTGTCTGCAATGAAATCCTTCAAATCTGACATTCTATCAGCTAATAAGAGTTTGTCTGATCATCTTGATAAACAATATAATGAACTTAGAGAGGAATTTAAAAATTTATTGAATCAAATATCTGAATTTTTTGTTTTCATGTTTTAAAAGCTTTTGAGCAAGGGTTCCAGGTTGATGTGCTTTATACAGATTTCAAAAAGGCATTTGATTCTGTTAACCTTGAAGTTCTTCTTAAAATACTTAAATTAAATGGATCTGGGGAACCTCTTTTAGTATGGTTTGACTCGTATTTAAAAGAAAGATTTCAATGGGTGAAAGTGTTTGGGACACAATCTAAACTCTTTTTAACTTCTGGGGTACCTCAAGGTGGTCACTTGTCACCGATATTATTTTCGTTATTTGTAAATAGTATAAAAAATGTATTACTAAACTGTAAATTTTTGTGTTTTGTTGACGATATGAAGCTTTTCTTATAAGTTAATTCTATTGATGACTGTATTAAACTACAGAATGATTTAGATAGATTTACAGCGTGGTGCTTAAACATAGGTTTAACCCTGAACCTCGAAAAATGCCGTGTTATGATATTCACAAGGTCTCGGTTATCTATTATTTTTTCTTATGATTTTGTACTTGACCTTGGTTTTAAGTTCAGTAAAACATTAGACCCTAAGTCTCATAAAGAAATGGTGTGCTGTAAAGCGTTTAAAAAGCTCAGCTTTGTAATTAGATTAGCAGTTAAATTAAATTCTTCTTTAAGAAAATTATATTCTTTATTGGTCCGTTCAGTTATGGAATATGGTTCTATTGTTTGGAATCCTCATTCTTCGTCGGATTCCAATCAAATTGAAAGGGTACAACGAAGATTTTTGAGGCATACTGGATTTATTTTGGGTATCCAGCATGACCCTCATGATTATTCTCTAGTGGCATGTAAACTTAATTTGACGTCGTTGGCGGATTGCAAAATTACTGCATGTATTAAATTTTTAAATGAATTGTTGGATGTTAGTATTGACTCGATGTATCTTTTGCAGTTAATTAATTTTAAAGTTCCTCAGAGAAATTCTCGTTCCTATTTTCCTTTCTTCGTCCAAATTAGTTCTACAAATTACTTACAAAATGAGTCGATTACAAAGAATTTAAAATAGCGCCAATAAAGACCCACATATGTTATCTTGTTAACCACTTCCTTTTTCTTATTTTTTACTTTAAAATGGTATTTTTGTTTATATTATTTCAAATATTCTATTGAATCGTTGTGAATTATATTTATACTGATATTATTTTATAAAATTGTTTAATAACCTGATATTATAAAAAGGGCTAAGCCCGTCAAATATATAAATAAATAAATACTGTTAATAATACTTCCCTTTGTATAATTTTTTATTACTTTTTAAACTGATCAGTATTCTTCAAAAATTCAATATTAATAATTTTTATATATTTTCTGTGACTTGTTATAACGAGACCAATATTTTAAAAATGGTTCGAGTTCTTAATGAAGATGAAGTAACTGATTCATCAATAGTGAGTTTGATATACAGGATGATACCACCGTAGAATGTATAATAGTTATCTCATTAATGTACTAAAAATATAATTCATTATTTTTTTACTAAAAATTAAAAAAATTCTTCAATTACTTAAATAGACCAAGAAGGAATTTATGAAAATGTAACTGATAGTCAAGTTAGTGATTTGATAAATAATTCAGATAATTTTAATTTTGAAAATGATTTGACAGTGGAATTCAATATTGAAAATCTACTCCCAAAGACTCTATGCATATGATGCTCAGACCATACTCTACAGCCGTGTGTTGACAGTGGACTTAAAACTAAAGAAACTAAAAAACGGATTATCAAAATGTTGTGTACAGTTTCCGATATTAAAGAAATGCATAAAAACATACATTTTATTTAAAATTACAGGGCTTAATAAAATCTAATTTAAGTTTTAGTTGAATTCAGTCTGTAAACATCATCTGCCTCTTATACGTTTCCGTAATTATTTGTTCGCTGAAAGCAGTTAGATTACTCATACATTAATGGCGAAAATACAATTTTTAAAAATAGTCAGAATTGATTTGATTACGAACTTACCAAAATTGCTAAATTTTATTTTTAATCGTGTTAATTTTGTAGGATCACGTAAATTCAAGAAATTATATTTAAAAAAATAAATAAATAAACACATCATGATAAAATTAATACCTTCTCAGCTCCGCATCGAAACTAAAATTTTTCTTCTTAATTGTAAGATATACTACTGTGAGCATAAAGTAGTTAGACTTTTTAATTTAAATTTCGCGCTGAAAACTGTAATAACTAAAAATAAAGTTGATGGGGATGGTATTAATAAAGAAGAATGATAATGGTATCATCCGTAAAGACATAATAAATAAAAGTACTTTGTTCCTAGTTATTACTTGATTAGTGTAGTTAGTGTGTTTAAACTACACTTACCTGATATATCTTGGCTGCAAATCAAGGTTCACGGTGTAGATAGGAGAAGAAGTAATTTAGGTTTATTAGATATTAAATAAGAAGAAAAATAGTTTATTATCTAAGTATATATTGTAATTAATTTAAATAATTATTCTAACATGAATTCATCTTAAATTAAACTGTTGAACTATAGTAAGAATGAAGACACCAAGTCTCAATATAAAATAGATAAAAATCTGCAAAGTAAAAAAGAGAAAAACAGAGCACTTAAGTCTGAACTCCAGAGGAGAAAGAATAGAAGTGACTCTTTGACGGATTTAAAATGGCTGATCAGATCTTAGAGGGCTCTTAAGTCTGTTATAATGAATCATAGTAGTAAAATTTTATGTGATAATATAAGTTATTTAATTGATAGAAAGGTGTCCTTTACAACGCGGTACGAAGAGTGATTTGTATTGTATCATTGTTTGTTTAGGATATGTAAACAAAGAAGTTCCATTAAATTTTGTGTGCGGAATCAGATTTCTGGTGCCGAAACGTTCAGAATGTTGCAAAAGACCTTCGGTGATATTGTATGTTGCGATCAGGTGTTTTTGATTGGTACAAATTGTTCAAAAAGGGTCGAGAACAGCCATCAACATCAACTGATGATCAACACCTAAATAAAATCAAGGAATTGGTGCTCGAGAATAGACAGTTAAAAATCAGAGACATCCTCCATCAGTGATGAAACGTATTATTGCTGGCGATGAGTCTTGGATTTATGCTTACGACCCGGAAACAATCAATCGTGCCAAAACCGAAAACACCAGGTCAAAGCAGATAAAAAATCAAAGTCTTGAGTATAGTTTTCTTCGATTATCAAGATGTGGTACATACCGAATATTTTCCGACCGGCCAAACTGTCAACAAAGAATAATATTTAAGTGTTATGCGTCATATGCGCGGAGCTATTCGTAAAAAGAGGCCGGAATTATGGGCCTACATTTTATGATTTTTGCACCACAATAATGCAACATCGCATACTGCATTTATTCTTCGTGAGTTTTTCGCCAAAAATT
Source organism: Daktulosphaira vitifoliae (assembly GCF_025091365.1). Taxonomy (NCBI): domain Eukaryota; kingdom Metazoa; phylum Arthropoda; class Insecta; order Hemiptera; family Phylloxeridae; genus Daktulosphaira; species Daktulosphaira vitifoliae. The sequence goes on along the minus strand of NW_026099576.1, from coordinate 8,769,278 downwards.
CAACCAATATTGTTTTGCAACCACCGTATTCGCCTGATTTAGCTCCATGTGACTTCTGGCTTTTCAGCAAACTGAAACAACCATTCCAGGGAAACCGTTTTGAGTCAATTGAAGACATTAAATGTGATTTGCTACGCGCATTGATGGCTATTCCGGAAATTGACTTTAAAAATTGTTTCGAGAATTGGAAAAAACGTTGGCACAAGTGTATTGTAACCGGGGGGATTACTTTGAGGGGGACAAAATAGATTTGAAAAAAATTTTAAATTATAAACAAATTCGCACTATTTTGCCTATAGTAGTATATACATCTCATGTCATAAAAACTATTTAGCTACCTGTATTTGTAATATCTTGTGTATTATACATGTATAATGACTCAAAAATTTGAAACTTTAAATGTTTTTATCTAATAAAAAAATTAAGTTTTATTAAAAATTAAAATGCCATTTATTATTAAATTAAAAATATGTGTTCCCATTTAAAAAAACAAATTTGACACCCTTACAAGACATAAGGGATGAACATAAAAAGTATTAATTAGTTAATAATTCAAGGATAATGTGTAACTAATGATAACCAAAAAAAAAAACTGGGTCGTGGCACAGTGGTGACGTGGTATAGTTGGATCAAGTATAATAATATCTGACAGTGATTAAAATCACTATAAAAAAAAAAAACGCTTCGATGCAAATCTTTAGATAGTGTTTAATTTAAAAAAATTGGTGTATTATTCCAAAAGCTACATGATCTGCTAGTTCCTTATTAATATCCTGATTAAGATAAAGTATGTCGAATGAAAAAGAGATTATTAAAAAATATTATTTCTCATAAAAAAATTGTATTGATCCATTCATTTTTTAAAAAGTTATAGCATTTTAAAGTAAAAAATGTAAAATATAAAATTGAGAAATTTCACACAAAAATAGCATTTGGTAGCCATTTTCACCATTAAGACAAGTCCAAAGGTCAAATTTTTTTTTTTTAAATTAAAGTATATTATATAAGCTTTAATTTAAGATATATATATAAAAGTGTCAGACTTTACGGAACACTTTCAAAAGTTAAGATGAAAAAGTTAATTTTTTGTGAAAAAGTTGTCTTTTTAAATCCCCCCCCTGTGGGCAGGTTAAGTGTCAGATTTACATAAAATATATACCAAATGATAGATAAAGACATCAAGCATCTATAAAAAAAAAAAATTATATTGATATGTTCATTTTTGAAAAAGTTACCGCAGTTTTTAGTATGTTATGGAAGTTTTAAGAAAAAAAAGTGAAAAAATTTCGAAAATTAACGATTTTTAAATTTGTAATTTTTTTGGAGGTTTCCCCCATTTACGGGAGACGACGGAATTTTTAAAAATTTTTAAGGGTAATGTCTTCGACTAAATACGATTTGTGATCTTTTGACGTATCGTTGAAAGAAATCCGTTCGGTGAGAGCTGAGAAAAAGTGGTAACAGACACAAAAAAAAAA